>NW_026705757.1:0-300000 GCF_029867415.1 Vicia villosa
TAATGCTTGGCATCCAAGTCATAGAAAAGAAATCAAAAATTGGAAAACCAAAGGGGATCTCTCACTTGATCCTTTTGTGTAGTGGATTAGTTCAAGAGCGGCTGAACTTAGGATGCCTTGTCTTCCTGAGACATTTGCACCTCCTGTGAAAATACCTCTTGTACCTGTTGTTTCTCCTCCAAGAATGGAAGATCTCCAATTAGCTCTGAAGAAGATGAATAAATCAAGAGTGTATTGGAAGAACAAGTTTGAAGCTTCAGAATGTGAAAAGGGTATCATGGAAGATATCTTTGATGAGCAAATTGTAGAAAAGGATGACTTAAGTGATGTCACTTGGAGAGTAGCTTAGGCATGAAGAAAATGAAAATATCCTTGAAATGAAGTGATGAGTTTTTTATTCCTCTTGAACCAGCCCTAGCCATTGATTCCATCTGAGTTTGAGACAGAATTCTGATGTGTAGGAGTTTTCTAATTGGATTAGAGAAGGTTCCCTTGGTGAATCACCAATTGGCCATAAATTCTCATTTTGTAATCATTACATTATCACATGTTTTAGAATTTTTGAACATTCTCCAATCTTGGTGCAATGATGCAATTTGTAACACCCCATATTATCACTAAGTACTATGAGATTTAGAAGGGGATCAATAACTGCAAAAGGAGCAACATTCAAAACCTCTAGGTCAACTAATACAATTGAGGGAGAGGCGTCATTTATATCGTTACCAGTAGGTATATCTATAAGTTTTGCGAGTTCATCTCCTAAGCTTACAATTTTTAAGAAGAAAGAGGAAAAAACAATAGTAAACAAGAGAGATATAATTGTTACTTGAAAATACTAAAAAAATGAAGTTAACATCATTTCTAATATCCAAGTTGAAACTGCTCGAGTCTGGGATCTTTTTAGAAACTTATTCTGCAAGTACAAAAATAAACCATAGTACACACTCTTGGGATGGATAGACCTCTGGCTCCATGCTCGTGAAGTTGAACCTTAAAAAACAATGTTTTTACTATATTGAGTATATGAATGATGATGCCATTTTGACTAGCCGTGGTCATTAATTATTGTAAAGTTGTGCATCATACATTCATAGCATATTTGTTCGATGATAATCCAATGATGTTTGCAGGACAACTGGTCTAGTGATGGTCTTAATCCCATTGTGTGGATTGGGTGTGATATTGTGGTACTCTGGTTTCAAGTGAGAATTGATCCTATTGGTGTGGATCTTTGGAAAATGATGACTTAGTCATCAATGAAGTGTTGGTACCACATGCATGAGTCTATTGGTGTCGCATTGCATTGTTTGTGACATTGCATGATTGAATGATATTTGATTTATTCGTGATGTGAATGATTTTAAATGATGATTGTCATTGTAATATATGATGATGTTGTGAATAGATGATGATGTGCAGGTGTGAGTAAGTGTCAAAAGGATTCATAGAGGTCATTAGTACCATAAGGACTTCGAATAATCTTCCCCAGATCTACATATTCTCAGAGATATTTGTTGAATCCTGATGTAACTTCCCCAGATCAACTGAACTTGGCACATTCTTTGCTCCACAGAGTCTTCAAGCTTTGCCCCATAAAAGTAATCAAACTTGTACATACTGGAAGAAGAACAACTTGCCCTTGGAAATTTTTTAGTTTTCCTACTGATGATCAGATATAAACTTCTTGAATTTCAAACAAATGTTTACAGACAAAAAATGTCTTTTTTGAGAAGGCTGATTCAAACGCAACAATTATATAAGTCTTGAAGTTTGAAAAGATGTCACAAAACCTTGTGAACGAATCACTGGTTAAGGAATGACATTGATTTTTGTATGCATATGATACCAACCCAAGTTTTTAAGCATAACCTTGTGGGAGTCAGGAATGCTTTCTTGTTTAAAGTATGCTTTCAAAATAAACCCTGCTTCAATTAGGACTTTTGAGGGTTGTATTGTGGCCTGGTTCACAGTTTTCAAAAAAAAAAGATTTTTAGGCTCAAAGTTTATTTATCCCACCCCATCTTCACGATGTTCTCCAGTCCTATATTCAGTTAATTCAACATGAGTATTCATCTCTCAAAAAGATTTTTGTGCTATTAAGGATCCAATGAAGCTTTCTTGGAATAACAGTCACCCTTCCTATCTTCGTTTTTGTATGTATTCACAAAGATTAGTTCATTGATGAGGAATTTTGCTTTGTAGTCCTTTCTTTTCACTTTTCGCTTTTCTTTTATTTTCCCTAACTTTTACCTAGACTGATTTTTGAATTGGTCGTCTTGCGGGGTGCTCTAATTTTTGCCTAAGTCACTTGTTTTCAAGTTTTTGACTTAGGGAGTTTATTTTCCTTTTCATTCTTTTGTTTTGAACAAATCGTGTGGCATTGACTTTGTCTTGACTTATTGAGAGGGTTATGACTGCGTTGTTTCATGGAGGATGAAGGATAACTATTATGGTTTCACATTTTCTAGCCTTTTGATACGGATATGACGTGTTTGACCCTTGGATGCACAATCCTTTTTGAAATCTGAACACTTGGTCAAATTAACTGAAGACTACCCTGCCCCGGGTTAAAAATTAGGGTTTTTTCATATAGAAAAGAAACTCCTACTTCAAGGCTCAAAGGGGTTAACAAGGGATTATCTTCCTTATATCTCTGGTGTTTGGGAATTTGAAACAATGCCTGTACATCGTCAGCAGAGTTTTATTCAAAAGCATACAATCAGAAATTTTACATTTTTTCATATCATCATTCTCCCTCCAATCTCTGCCTAAGTGAGAGTTTGGCAAAAGCAATTGGTATCATAATGAATAAAAACAAATAAACATGAGTGAAACAAATGGATTTCTTCAAGACAAACACTATCATTGTATTAACATTACCATTCAAAAACAAACAACTTTCTACATGCAAACAATGTATTGAAAAGAAAGAAAGATTACAAATGAATAAGCAGTAAGAATACTAAAAAAATAGAGAAGACTTTCTCCATTTGGACTTGTGCTGAAGGAAACTTCTTTCAAACTTCGAGGCTACCAACAATAGTAATTCATTCATTCTTTGGCAAAGGATTGAATTGAACATCAGGACCAACATCTCGGAAAGTCAAAATACCAGCACGAATTAATCTTTGAACTTCAATATTGAGAGGCCATTACTCCTCTAAGCCATGACCAGGAGCATTCTGATGAAAGGCACAAGTGACGTCAGCTTCATACCACCATGGAATTTTATTAGGGACAGGAGGAGATGCTCTAGTTTGAACCAAATTCTTCTGAATTAGAGCAGGAAACAAACAACTCTGTGTAGTTCATAGGGATAGGATCAAAATTCCTCCTTTGAGTTTGATTTTGCTTGTTCGATGGAGGAGCTTGTTGACGAGTACGCTGCTGATAATCTGGAACTGCATAAACAGAATTGAACACAGGGATGACAGAGGAAACAGGCTGACCTTGATGATGATTGATTCCTCCCATGGTTCTCTTCTTTGAAAAGTCATTACCAAACTTCTTTACACTACCAGTTGAACTACCTTCTTCAAACAAACATTCCTTCCGGACATCTTCTTCTAGAAGCGCTTTCATATCCTCCTCTTCATGGAAATCAGTAGGTGCACTGACTACCATCTCCTTAGGAAAGGATGAGTTCAAAGTTTCAAGAAAGACCTTTGCCATCTTTTCTTCCTTTATCGGAGGATTGACTGTGGCAACAACTAAAGCCTCAACCAGAGCAGTCAGATGCTCCATACCGTCTTCAGAGTAATCACCTCTTAGCGGAGTTCAAGAATATCTTGCTTAATGTTTTCCATTTCTTCTTAGCACGAGTGTTGTACTGTTCGACAAGGAGAAAGGAAATAAGATTCTGAAAAAATCTCACAAAGCAAGACCCAATGCAGAATGATACATGATATGCAATGCAAATGATTTGTCCTTTTATTAGTTTTCAAGAAACTTTAAAATAAGGATCTATAAGAATCTATAGTACCATACAAATAGTCTATATATAATATGAACATACGAAAAATAGTTTAAGCATAAATTCCTTATATTTTTAATAAATCTTAAAAAAAAGAAAATTTCTTTAGCCACCTCCCTATGGGGGTCACCCCAGCGAAAATCCCAAAATACCCCTGCTTCGGAAATGAACTTCCGAAGCGCTTTTTTTTTTTTAAAATTTCCACAATTCAGAAGTGCATCTCCGAAGTCAAAAAAATTCAAAATCCGTGCATATTTTCGGAAGTTCATTTCCGAAACTGTTGCTGCATATACAAATTTCCCTCCTTCACTATTTCATCATTTTTCTCCAAAACTTCTCAAACCCCTCTCTAAAACCCAATCAATCTCCATCCATTTTTCGCCCTAAAATCAAGTTTCAAACCGTTGATCATGTTAAAGGGAGCATAGAAAGCATCAATTTCAGGTAAACATCACTCATTTCATCCCCTATTTCACTACATTGATTGATAAATTTTCTGCTGAAAACTGATATGGTTCGGAAGTTCATTTCCGAAATATATTACCTAATAAATTTCGGAAATGAACTTCCGAAATATGCCCTGGCAGTTAAAAAAAAACAGTTTTGGCCAATTTTGCTAATTTATTCATTTGTTAGGTATGGTGCATCCGGACAACATTGTGCAAGATGATGGAGGCATAGTTCCGGAAATTGTCAATGTTAATAACGATCCGGTTATTGACGTTACTCATATGATCGATGCGGTCGATGTTCGGCAACATTTTACAAATGATCGGAGCTTCGGTAGTCGCGAACAATTGATTGATTGGGTTCGGAAGGAAGCTCACAAACATGGATTTGGAATTGTTATTTTAAGGTCGGACAACGGAAATAGTAGGCGGAAAGCTTTCGTTATTTTGAATTGCGAACGGGGTGGTAGTTATGTACAATCAAACCGGGTGCTAAAACACAAGGACACGGGATCGAGGAAGTGCGGGTGTCCGTTTAAGTTGCGTGCTACTCTGAGGGTTGATGATTTGTGGCGGTTAACCGTAATTTGTGGAATTCATAATCATGCCTTGGATGTCAAGTTACACGGGCATCCAATGGCGTGTCGTTTGTCCCGCGAAGAGAGGAATGTGATATCGGACCTAACGATAGTCAAAGTGGCGCCTCGCAACATACTTGCCGATTTGAAGCGTAAGAATCCGGATAGCGTTTCAAATATCAAGCAAGTTTACAATGAACGGCACAATCTCAAAGTATTGAATATGGGCCCTCGGTCGGAAATGCAACAACTTTTGAAACTACTAGACGATAACAAATATGTTTCAAGCTTCCGAACCTCCGAGGATAAAGTTACGGTGCGTGATATTTTTTGGACTCATCCCGAAAGTATCAAATTATTCAACACATTTCCAACCGTTCTAGTCATGGATTCGACGTACAAGACAAACAAATATAGGCTTCCTCTTCTAGAGATCGTCGGTGTGACCTCGACGGACAAGACTTATTCGGTGGGGTTTGCTTTTTTGGAGTGTGAAAAAGAAGACAACTTTACGTGGGCCTTGGGAATTTGCAAGTCTTTGTTAGTTGATCAAGAGGTTATGCCAAACGTCATTGTCACCGATCGGGACAATGCTTTGATGAATGCGGTCGATACCGTCTTCCCGACATCTACCGCTTTACTTTGCCGGTATCATATAACTTGCAACGTGAGAAGCAAGTTGAAACCCGCGGTTGGGACAAAAGAT
This sequence comes from Vicia villosa, assembly GCF_029867415.1. Lineage (NCBI taxonomy): Eukaryota > Viridiplantae > Streptophyta > Magnoliopsida > Fabales > Fabaceae > Vicia > Vicia villosa. The sequence goes on from NW_026705757.1 coordinate 5,710, forward strand.
AGGCCGGATGAAAATGGTAAAGTTGTCAAAGCCGGTGTTGTGGTTGATAGGATAATGGCGGCATGGAGGGGAATTTTGGATGCATACTCCGAAGAGGATTATACCGAGAAATTGGTACACTTTAGGTCTTTGTGTGGTTCCATTAAGACTTTTTGTCATTACGTCGAATCCACCATTCTTGACAAAGTTAGAGAAAAAGTCGTGTGCGCTTGGACAAATCGGGTTAGACATCTTGGTTGCACCACGACTAACTGAGTTGAATCCGCACATGCGGTCTTCAAGAGGTGGTTGGGTGATAGCAAGGGAGATTTGTGTCGCGGATGGGACACCGTGAACCAAATGCTTGAAAATCAACACAATGAAATTCAAACATCGTTCGGTCGGAGCAAGACGGTTATGGAACACCGGTATAAGGGCCAAATTCTATTCTCCCAATTGATTTACAACATATCTCGAACGGGTTTGAATTTTTTGTTTCATGAAGCTAAGCGGTCGGAGACCACGGGGACGGATAGTTCATTATGTGGGTGCACCATTAAAACTACATACGGTCTTCCGTGTGCTTGTATACTTGCAAAAAAGAAAAATTTGAATTCACCCATACGCATGGATGAGGTAGCCGATCATTGGAAGAAACTTCGTTTTGATGATTTTGACCCGTCGAAAGAAAATGACTCCAAAATCACCATCTCCGACGAGTTGGAAGTGATAATGGAGAAGTTTGCTAAAGCGGACGACACAACAAAAATGCACATTAAAGAACAATTGCGAAAGATCGCATTTCCGGAGACCACTGATTTGAAACCGCCATCTCAACCGGTTAAAACGAAAGGTGCACCGAAAAAGTCCAAAATTACACAAGATGACACGTCAACAAAACGATCTCCTTCCTACTTTGAACATGTTGATGCATCGTTCCCGGAAATTCATGAGACACCGAAGTCTAAGCGTAGTGGTAACAAAGGAGCCCGTATTTCGAAGCCACCTCGTACACCGCTGATCAAAAAATCACCAATTGTCTACATTGATGAGATGCCACTTTTTATGCACAAATATATCGATAACATCGTTGATGTTGGAGGCCACGACAATTGTGGATATCGGGCCGTTGCGGGTTTGCTCGGTAAAGGGGAAAATAATCACACTTTAGTCCGACGGGAACTCATTGCGGAGTTGACTTTGTATCGGGACATCTACGGCCGACTATATGAAAATCAAGAAAAGTTTGCAAAAATTCATTATGCACTTGTTCCATCACTTACCGGTATCGCTCCGGTTTTGAAGTGGATGTCATTCCCCGATATGGGTCATCTAATAGCAAGTGCGTATGATATGGTGTGTATCGATTTGACGAGGTTTGGACTAAGTGAGACTTTCTTTCCACTTCATAGTCGACCGCCGTTGGACGCGTCGGGCCGCATCATATGCATCGGGTATCTACGATCGCGGCACTTCGTTCAAGTGTTTTTGAAACCGGGTTGTCCTATACCGCCTACTTCTTGTCAATGGATGGCACATCGTTCAAATGAGGCAGAGACTTGGCCGGATCCGTTCGTTTCGAGGATGGCGGAGTTTGAAGAAATGATGAGCAAAGAGCGCGAGCAAAATAGAGAGCGGTCGAAGAACGTGCCTATTTTGGACTTAGGATCCACCGATTGGTTCGGTGAATTTTAGTTCGTTCCGGATCGTTTTTGTTTGTAACGATCATTTTTTGTATGTATTGTTGTTTATCATGTAAAATCGGACCGATTCAATACTTATATAATATAAGTATGTTTTATGTCATCTTTGTGTAATTTATGTCTATTTTGAATTCCATTTGTTCAATTTACACAACACACTAAGCAATCAACAAAATGTAAAATTTAAGTCTGTTTCTGCATAATTCGGAAATGAACTTCCGAAATATACATGTCTGGAGCCTATTTTCGGAAGTTCATTTTCGAAATGTCCCCTGATGCAGGATAAGATTTGTTGGACCGTCAATGCTCCAATAAGTCTATAAATACCACACACTCTTCTTCATCCTCTTCACACCACAAAACACAAATGACACAAACCTACCCCCACCTAGCATTCGTCTACTTTGAAACCGGCTACCCGATGCCGTTCCAATTTCGTTTCTCGCGCGACACGCCGTTTGCGGAGTTGATACCGTCGCTCAACACGCTTTTGCGCTATCCCGAGAATCGAAAGGTTGTCAAGCTCGAGTACCGCTCGCCATCGCTTAACGACGAGGGAGGCATTAAGTTCACACCTTTTGAGATCAAGAACGACGAAGATTTAGCGGTTTTGTGGACAACGTTCGACCGATTCTTCGAAAGGCCCGATCGAGTTGGACGCGAAACTTCAAAGATCGGCGGACGACGTAATCAAAATGTTGACTCATCCCCACCTATCCGTGTTCAACAATATGTAACTTTAATTTTCAGTAATATTATCGTTGTAATCTTCACCCGATTAAATAAAGCGAATCGTTGTTGTTTTCCATTTTTCTTCTGTCCAGACATAAATTCGGAAGTTCATTTCCGAATTCCTCCAAGGGGGGGTGCGTTCGGAGATGAACTTCCGAAACACCACATTTTCTAAAAATGTAACTTTATTTCGGAGATGCATCTCCGAAATCAATATTTTATATTAAAAAAAACACGTTTTCGGAGATACATTTCCGAAAACACATTTTTTTCAAAAAAAAGTACCTTTTCGAAAATGAACTTCCGAAACAAGGGGTAGTGTTGTAAATTCACCAGGGGTGGGCTGGAAAGTTAGGAGGTGGGTGAAAAAATTTTAAAAAAAAATATTAAACCCCCTTTTTATAATGGCATGCGGATTAATATGTAGCTAAATTTCCTTAAATGATTAAATTATAACTATTTTATTATACAAATAAGAGAAAGAAAAAAAGGATTCGTCCTTTCAGAAGAAAAATATAACATTGGTGTATATACATCATTCATTAGAAACAATTTATAATAAACAACTAAATAGCCCATAACATGACAAGGAAAAGGTTGGGAAGTGAAGCTATGCAACTTCCAACTTAATAAAGATATGTAACATGATCTTTGATCGCTTGATATTTTCTACCTTTATTGAAACAACAAAACATTTTCCTTGTGGTGGGAGCTATTCAACTAACTATGCAAAAGAGAGGTGATCACCTCCACAAAAATATTAATTATGCAATTTTTCTTAATTTTGGTCTCTATAAAATTATTAATTTTTTTCTCAATTTAAAAAATGATATGTTTTAGTCTCCATAAAATAAGTATATACGTAATTTTAGTCTCTACTGTTAAATTGATGTATTTTTTTTAAATGATTATTTTCCAAACATGTTAAGAACGTTATAAAAAATTTCTCGAAAAAAATAAACTCAAAATTTAATTTTTAAGTCAAAATTTACATTAATTTTATCATTATATTTTAAAATTTAAAAGATTCATATTTAATAATTCTCATTTTAAAAAATTCCATAACTTTGTAAAAAAATGTTTTATAGTATTCTAAGTACGTAAAAAAATAATTATTCAAAAATTTAAAGATAATTAAACAGTTTTTAAAATTTTAGAAAATAGCACAAAATAAAATTGAATGTATAAAAGATTTGTAAGGAATAAAAGATGTTATTTTTTATAGTGACTAAAAAAGAAGTTTAAAATATTTACAAGGACAAAAACAACATACTAAACCCTTCTTTTTATAACAAAATATATCCAACCTAAACATTAGTGAATTGCAATTTTAATATTCTAATTAGTGAATTGCAATTTTAATATTCTATTCATCTTTACTTACAATAATATATAAGACACATTTGAAATGTTTATTTGTCTTTAATTACAAATATAAACATTTTATAAATTTTAAAATAAAATTTATTTTCTTAAAAAAAATCTATATCTTATCAATGCAATGAATATATATATATATATATATATATATATATATATATATATATATATATATATATATATATATATATATATATATATATATATATATATATATATATATATATATATATATATATATATATAAAAGACTAACAAAGATGTACCAAGTCAAGCACTACTAGAAGCTTGTTTTTTATCTCGATTGAAAGAGAGTTTTTATCCCAGTTTTGCGGATGAAGTAACATATGGTGAAATAGAAAGTCCCACTTTTTTTCTTCATTTTTATACCAAGGTGAAATTTTCAATTTTTCTCCTCAGTTGATTTTTTCACCAATGTGAAATCGACATTATAAAATCATTTTTCAAAATAAATTGAAAAAACAGAGAAATGTTTCATATGAATTGACGAGTTGGCAATGTCTTGACTGTTATTATATTATATAAATTGATAGAAAAAATCTGTTGGTTAAATAAAAAACACACATGTTTTCCCTCGGTTACCAATCAAATTTATAATTTTCACCTTGATTTTTTGTTGGCTGAGGTGAATGTTTTATCATAAAATATATTATTTGTTTTAAGAAGGTCACTAAAAACAACAGCGAAAAACAAATAGTAAAAACAAAAAGATTCTAAAGTCAAAAAAATAGACAAAGATACAAAACATCCAACCTAGATAAAAAAGAGAAAAAATAAATCAAATTAACACACATTGCATTAAAATTGAAGTAGAAGTTAAAAGAAACCACCATCAATATAAAATAGTCCTCTAGAGAAAGTACCGAAAAACACTCTAGCACAAGGACAAGGTCACAGACTCTCAAACCACTTTTGACTTCGGAAAAGAATAAGATTCTCAAGTGAAGTAGAGAAAACATATGGGTACACAACAAAATTATCAAGATACCGATTTCAAGTTAAGATAACGTTTTTTCCTACGCGTCTTTCACACTAGTAAACAAACCTGTAAACATAACATTGTTTCAGGATTTCCATATTGATCACACAACTGAATTCCATATCTTAAAGAGGTTACCTATAATCCTTTACACTACATCCAACTAGATAAACAATTTAAAGAGATCCAAAAGATCCCTAGAAGGAACAAAATATCGCATCACCAACTTAAAAATCAAATATCACAGCTACGCTATAACTTCAGAAGTCATAAACTAATGAAAAAACGATTCAACCAACCCCTTACACATAGGATACGATACTCTCTTTAGGTCCATCAATAACCTAGAGGATAGCCTTAATCAACCCATACTTCTCAAGCGATCAGCCCACCAAAATAAATGTGTCATCATATACTGAAGACAAGAGACTACCAAATTTAAGGAGCCCACCCAAAACTCAAAGAAAACTTCTTTCCACACATCCTCATAAACCAACCACCAAGACATTCCACTACAAGTAAGAAGAGAAATGAAGCTAGAGGATTATCTTTCCTCAACCCCCTTAGATGTTGATTTCGTCGATCGATAAGTCATTCACCAAGACCGTAAGATTTTCGGAAAACAAACAAGCACACTTCCAATATCTCCACTTAAATTTAAACCTGTACTTGATAAAAAAATAATTCCAAAAATTTCAGAAAACTAAATTGTTTTCCTTTTTGAAGTATGCCTTAAAAATAAGATAGGCTCATTTATCTTTCTTCGTCAAACAAGCTCCCTTTAAAGAATGGTGTTTGATTATGAAAAACAAACTTATTCATAACCTCAAATAGTCTAGCTACTAACCTTTTAGCAACAAGCTTATAAAGAGAGTCCACCGAAGAAATAAGTCAAAAATTACCCAGTTGAGTAGCAGATTTAACCTTCCAAATCAAGGTTTAAAGTAAGACGAGAAATTGCAGGGTAAAGAGGCATAACAGTGAAGCTAAACAAACATCATACCTAAATCCTCCTTAAGAATGTGCTAAAATCATATAATGAATGAAATATTGAACCCATCTCATCAAAAACTCTTATTACTATCACACTAAGAAACTGTCTGATTGATTTCAGTGAGAGTAAAATGAGCGTTAAGAGTGACACTATCCTCACAAGAAAGCGTGTAGAATACAACCTCATCAAACATAGATTGATCGGTTGGAGGTTCTTTAAAATGATTGGGAAAAAACTAATCACCTCCCAATAGATCTCAGATATCATTCCTCTTATTTATATTCTTACCCAATATATCTCAGATATCATTCCTCTTATTTATATTCTTAACACAAGCATTAATCCTACTTTTACTCTTAACACAAGAATGAACAAATCAATGTTACCATCTCCCTCCTTAAGCCACTTAACTTTGAACCTTCGAAATAATAATAAGTAATTCTTTGATCATTAACGGGGATTATAGATGTGTGATGACCCTTGTCCTAACAACATCTTCTTAGTTGAGATAACATCCTTATTAACTTAAGAAGTCATTTTTAACCGATTTAACAAGTATTTTTTATACTAGGTAAGATCCTCATCTTTTCTCTCACCCAATCAATTTGAGAATCAAGATTTTCAAACACTTATTTATTCCATACCTATATATCTAAATAATAAATAGTAATCATATAAAAGTTAAAATATTAACTAATATCATCTTTCTTAAAATACATGTTGGAAAAAGAACCTATATATAAAGATTGAAGGAGTATAAAAAGGTATAAATGAATGGCAATGTTCTTAGACATATGATCTGTATGATTGAACACAAGTGGGCTCTAAGGAATTATAATAGTTGAATAGTACATAATTGGGACATAGATAATATTTTTTCATCACATATACACTAATATGTTTTCTTGTTTTGAAGAAAAGACAATAATAAAAAATACGTGGTTAGCATCCATTTGAATTCGTCAGCATAATCTACAATTTTTTCATCTATATTACTAATACCTTATTTTTTTTATGAACTAACAAATTAATTTGAGCGTTCAGACTTGATTAGTGTCCCCGGCTTGAAAAGGATGAGGAAACAAATAAGCTCTAGAGAATACTCCATTGTTAGTGGTCTTTTATATTTTGAAGCTTTTTCTCACCTTTCTTCTTCTTAACCTAAATTTCTTGCATTCAAAATTTCATACAATCACACAATAGTAAACTAATATGCATTTTTATATATTCATTTGTGGCGCTCTTGTTTTTTAGCACTCCAGTTAAGTCTTTTATATTTTATTTAAGATATAGAAAAATATATATTGATACCAAATAACTCTTAATCTATTATTATCTATACCTTTCTATATATATCTAAAATACTCAATTCTTCGTTATACATTTTTTATATTTTATAAAGAAAATGTATGCAAAGCCGAAATATTATTAATTTGATTATATATTTTACGCAGCAGCAAAATTAGAAACCTTGGCATTTTATTACTGTTTGCAATATATTTTATTAAGATCTAAAGCAGTAATTAACAAAAGAAATCGAGAGGTTAAACACATCAGATCAATAAATTAATATTACAGTATTAAAGGGGAAACAAAACACATCCAGAAGGGAAAAAATGGAAGGGGAAAAGAAAAGAAAACCTAAAGTAGATAATATAATCACAAACCCTGAAGTTTGAAAATTTTGTACAAAGATAAAATCATTCAGTTAATTTGATACACAATTTTGCACTCTATTGGTATAATTGAACCTTTCTTGTAAATGATCTTTGCACGAATTCGTGTAAGATTGCACGGATCTGTGCAAGATTACACGGATCTGCAAAAATATGGATGAAAATAGAGGTATGAAGTTTCATCGAGAGATCGATGATATCATCGACCAGAATTAGGTGGAGAGTACTCACAAACAACTTCAGTTTGCACTTCCCTTCTATGAAAGTTCCTGTGACAACCACAAGCAGCACATGTAAGAGCCCCACATGTTCCTTCTTCTCCTGTGCTAGCCATGAACTCCCTGCAACCATCCACAGCATACCCTCCAATATTTGCTGCATGATTCTTCTGGCACTCACCGTATCGAATATTTCTTGTAATTGAAGATGAAGTCTTAGCCACAACTTGTCTCTTCTTCATCCTTTCAAAATACCCTATACTTGATGGTTATATTCTTATAGCGATGGTTCTATTCTAGCTATATATATACAAAGGAGTGTGTTATTGCTATTGACTAACCCTAACCCTAGTGTGTGAATTTGTGAACTGGTTTTTTTGGTTAAGAAATAGGGAAAAACATGGAAAGATCATGATTCATGTGGTATATTGAGCAGCCTTATTTTACTAACTTTTTTATATGCTCATATATTTCAACTAAGGAGTAACCACACACGGGACATCAGGGTCCCAAAGTATATAAAATTAAACAAAGTTCTTTAATTATGTTTGGTACTATTTTTCAATAAAAATTTGACACGTATAAAAACGGTGTGACTAAAAAATAAAACTATAATAATTAAAAGGGCTTAAATAGTCGGTTGGTCTCTGTAAGGTAGCGTGTTTTTTATTTTCGTCCCTGTATTTTTTTTGTGGGAATGATCCGTCAATGTTAAAATCTTTTTTATTTTAGTCCCTAAAGTTAAATTTCGCAAGAAAATTTGTAGAAAACCTGCAGATTTTCCGGCGGATTTTAGTTTTAGGGACTAAATCCAAATAAAATTCAATATTTAAGGACTTTATCCAAAAAAAAAATACAGGAACGTAAATAAAAATCACACTAACTTACAAGGAAAAAAAACAATTTAAGCCTAACTAAAATAAGTCTTTTATTTTGTCACAACTAAAACTAAATCATCACGAATTTGTAAATGATCCCAAAAGAAAACTTAAAACAGTTTTAAAAGATGATAAATAGATTTTATTTTTTCAAAAACGCTTTAACAATGGAATCAATCGTGGTTGCCATTATTCTGTATCTCATGATACATATAGAAATAGTGGAGGTGGTAGAGCTTCACTCAAAAAGAGATTTTGATGCTTTTAATGAGCTTGCATATTGTAGAATATTAGCCAAATTAACTAAAGAAAGTGAGAAAATGAGCAAGACAAACAAGGACGACATTCACTCTCATCTATCCCCGACAGAGCTTAGACATATTTTAAGGCCAACTATCTATCTATATCTAATTAGTGGCCTCACATGCATGATTTAATACTCTCTCTTTTGCACAATTCATGATTCCTACAATACCCTTATAATGCTAGCTACCTATTGTGACTATGTGATTTGTCATGTCTGCCATTTAATTATTTAACTATTCAAATTGGCTGTTTTTTTAAATGAAAACATCAATGGCCCTCTTAAAGTATTTTTCATGAATCACTAACTAGTTAAGAACCCTACTCATATTGAGTTGTTTCTAAAGATCATTTGGTATATTTTCAATTCAATACACCTACCAATTTGATGCAGACACTACCTTTTGCCTTATATCACAACCACAACATTGGAACTTCAGAATTTTTAAGTTATTATATTTTATAATAAGGATTTATATAAATAGTCGGAAAAAAATTTTAAATAACCATAATTAAATAAAATATATATAAAAAATTATTTTTTAAAAATATTTATTAAAGTGTCTAGGTTTAACAGGCCCCTTAGGAGTATGCGCCAAACCATTTGGCGCATAAGAATAAAGTTTGGGAGATTAGGCCATTCAAAATGGTGCATACATACATGGGAGATAGGGCATGTATGCTAGCCATTCAAAATGGCGTAAACATGGACTTTCCCTTTTTTTTTCATTGTTTTTCAAGTAATAATTGGGGGTTTATTTGGATTACCGGAACCAGCTATTGCAACAATGATTGAAATTTAATAATTCCCGAAATAATTTTTTTTATTAATTAATAAAAAAAATTATTTTGAAGTTTATTAATTTCAATCCTTATTGCAATATCTAGTTCCGGTAGTCCAAATGGGTCCCCAATTATTAATTAAAAATAAAAAAAAATAAAAAAAAGTTAGACCCATGTTTACGCCATTTTGAATGGCTATCATGCATGTATGCGTCAATTCAATTGGCTTGCCCTATCTCCCATGCATGTATGCGCCATTTTGAATGGCTTAATCTCCCAAACTTTATTCCTATGTGCCAAATGGTTTGGCGCATACTCCTAGAGATCTTAGACATTTTGGTAAATATTTTTAAAAAATGGATTTTTATGTATTTTTTTTTTTAAATATGGTTATTTAATTTTTTTTTCAAGTAGTCTATATAATATGAAGGGTTAAATACATTTTTAGTCCCTATAAATATGCGACCCTGCATTTTTAGTCCTTATAAAATTTTCCTTGAATGAATGGTCCTTATAAAATTATTATGCATTTAGTTTCAGTCCCTACTGTCAAACTAATGTGTATTTTAGAATGATTATTTTGTAGACATGTTCATAATGTTTTAAAAAATTTCTGGAAAAAAAAGAAACTCAAAATATAATTTCTAAGTTAAAATTTTCATTACTTTTATCATTATTTTTTGAAATTTGAAAAATTCATATTTAATTTTTCTTGTTTTAAAAAATTCTAAAACTTGGTAAATAAATATTTTACAGTATTCTAAACATATATAAAAAAAATTATTCAAAAATTTAAAAATTAAAGAGTAATTAAATAGTTTTTAAAATTTTAGAAAATAGCAGGGACTGAGATTGCATGTATAAAATTTTTAGAAGGACCATATATTGAAGAAAATTTTTATAGGAACTAAAAATGCAGGGTCACATATTTATAGGGATTAAAAACGTATTTAACCCTAATATGAATATATAAATAATAGTTTAAGCATAAATTTCTTATATTTTTAAATAAATGTTAAAAAAATATTAAACCCTTTTTTATAATGGCAAGCGGATAATTATGTAGCTAAATTTCTTAAACTAATTAAATTATAATTATTTTACCATACAAATAATAGGGAAAAAAATTCGTCCTTTCAGAAGAAATATATAAGATTCGTGTATATTTATCATTCTTTAGAAACAATTCATAATAAACAACTAAATAGCCCATACATGACAAGGAAAAGGTTGGGAAGGGAAGCTATGCAACATCCAACTTAATAAAAGATATGTAACATGATCTTTGATTGCTTGATATTTTCTACCTTTATTGAAACAACGAAACATTTTCCTTGTGGTGGGAGCTATTCAATTAACTATGCAAAAGAGAGGTGGTCACCTCTACAGCAATATTAATTATGCAATTTTTCTTTTTATAACAAATTATATCCTACCTAAACATATGTCAATTGCCATTTTAATATTCCATTCATCTTTACTTGCAATAATATATAAGACATATTTGAAATTTTCATTTGTCTATAATTTTAAATATAAACATTTTATAAATTTAAAAATAAATTTATTTTTCAAAAAAATGTATCTCTTTTTAATGAAATGAATTTATATATATATATATATATATATATATATATATATATATATATATATATATATATATATATATATATATATATATATATATATATATATATATATATATATATATATATTGGCCGAGCCATAAATTTTAGAGAACCTGGGCAAAAGTTTTACACCCTACTTTTATTAATTTTATACATTGTTTCTACTAATTTTGCCCTTGATTTGTCTAAATAATTTGCCATTGATTTTGTCCAAAAATTTCACACCCTGTTTTTACTAATTTTGCCCTTAATTTTGTCTAAAAATTACTAATTTTGCCCTAGGTGTTGTCTAAAAATCGACTATTCGGTGGATAGTATACAACGAAAGGAGGGTTGAGCCCGGGCGCGTGCCCGGGCTCGCTAGGCCGTTGCTCCGCATATATATATATATATATATATATATATATATATATATATATATATATATATATATATATATATATATATATATATATATATATATATATCTTACTCCTAAAGTAAGTTATTCTCCACATCTTGACCATTAATTCTTCTCAATCTAATGGTTAAAAATAACAATGTAAGATTATTGAAAACTATCAAACTTCCACTCTTCACAAGTAACCCCTATAGAAAATTCACAAAGTTAGTAAGTTCATCACTTAACGACTAACAAAATTGACATCAAGAATCATAACAACATTGTAAAAAATCAGCATTATGTACATGGTGCTAAACATATTTAAAATCAAGTAAACACATGGATAATGATGTCAATATAACCATGAATAATTAATATTCATGGATTTCAATCTATAATCTTCATAATCTTTAGGTTTGAATCTAATGAGAATATACAAAAAATAAAAAATAATGAGACAAAAGAAACAATGAGAATATACAAAAAATAAAGTCAACACATATGAGTCAAACGATACAACAAAATCAAAGAAATGAGCAAAAATTCAAAGTCATCGGAAACGAACCAAACTCATATAGTCACATCCAAATGTCCCACTGAACTCAAAAATAATATTAGTTTTTACCGAATTTCGACCGGAAGCGAGACTTTTAAGCCGATTAACAAAACAGTAGCAAAAATCGAAAATAAAGTGCATGAAACTTGCAAATTGAGAAGGAAAGGAACAAACAAGCATAAGACAATAAACTTCCTGAAATCAAGAGCCACAATTAACATCCAACAACTCAAGTTCCAAATTACATCAACAATTGAATCCCAACTCAAAATGCACAATGATTTTCTCTAGTTTCTACACTTTCTATGAGTCAAAATAATAATGAAATGCATCAACAACTACCTATAAAAAACTGCATTATTTGTGTTCAAAACAATCTCAACCACCTTCACAAAGCATGTTATATCCAACTCTAATGATCAATCCTTCACACAAGGCAATTCTAAACAATTTCTAGCAAGTAAAAAAATGGAAACACGACACAACTCATGCTCAAGAATCTAGTTTATCCGACAACAATTATCAACAAGATTCAAATCAAAAACTCTCACCATATTCAAATTCAAATTCACAAACCAACCATAACACTAACTCCATTGAAAATTCAGCAACACCACCTTCATTAACAACTCTATCATTATCAACTTTAAACAATACAACATCATCAATCCAATTAAAACTTCAAGCACTATTATCATTCATATTTGCAACAAGAGACAAGCAATTTCATCATCACTTAATGAACATCATCAATAAATAGTGACAACATCAATGCCAACAATTCACAGTAAATATCCTTCATATCAACACTTAACATGTGCACTAACAAACCATATCAAATAAAACCCCAACAATGTCATCTAACAATAAAATCTAAAACCCTAACAATGTCATCTAACAATATCAACTAAAACCCTAACAATGTCATCCCTCAATATCAACTAAAACCCTAACAATGTCAGTAAAATATTGGATTATTCAATAGAATCTACCTTGAGATAGAGATAATGGAGAGAGATGGAGAACAAGCAAGGTGCAGCAAGAACGGTGGAGGACGGCCGGAGGAGGGCGACAAACGGTGGAGGACGGCGAACGGTGGAGGACAGCGAACAGTGGAGGAAGGCGAACGTTAGAGAACAGTCTGAGTTGAGTTTCGTGGGAGAAGAAGAGTGTTCGTGAAAAATAGAATATTGAATCTGTCCACTGAAACATTTCTTTTTTTTTGTTTTAATTAAATGGGCTTAGACAGCGCTTTGGAGAAAAGTGCTCTCGTACCCCCCCTTTACCAGCGCTTTCATTACCCCCCTTCACCAGCGCTTTTAACAAAGCGCTTTCATACCCCCCCCCCTTTACCAGCGCTTTTGTTAAAGCGCTTTCATAAACCCCCTATAGCAGCGCTTTCTAAAAGCGGTCTCGTACCCCCTCCTCTTTACCAGCACTTTTTTCACTTGTTTTTTTCTTTGTTTTTAGCGAAGTCTATAGCAGCGCTTTTTCTAAAAGCGCTTTCGTAGATGCGCTGCTAAAAGACAAATTTGGCTTAGTGACAAGTAATTAAATGTGGAGAGAGTAAATTATTTCATATTATTTGTAATCATTAGACTGAGAAGAATCAATGGTCAAGATGTGAAATAAGTTATAGAAAGTCTCAGGTGGTGTAATAGAAAGTCCCACTTTTCTTCTTCATTTTTCTACCGAGGTGAAATCTTTAACTTTTCTCTTCAGTTGATTATTTCAACGATATAAAATCGATTTTAAAAAATATTTTTCAAAATGAATTGGAAAAGTAAATAAATGTTTTGATTTAGGTTTGTTCCTCTTTTCTTGTGATATTAATTATTAAAGTTATTTTCTTCAATAAAAAAAAGTTTTAATGTTATTAGAATAATATTAATGTAGTTGTTGTTTTTGTTGTTGTTATCGTTGAGTTTTGATATTTCTAACAACAACAACTAACATTGCTAAGTTACATCCTTGTTTTTCATTAAGCAGAATAATATTCAAAATTATAAGAGAAGATACATTAAAGAATTAACCTTAAGACATTTCTCAATTCTTCAATCCATCCTAGAGAATGGCTTCTACCTCATGTAATGCATTCATTATCAATTTGTTTTCACTCTCACTGTTTGCATTTTAGTACTCTACATTTTGCTTTCAAGATAAATCATTATGGTATTTACGTTCTAATATATTGGTTGGTATGAGTTTCATGCGCATCCCTGATGTTTTATATGAATTGATGAGTTTGCAAAGTCTTGATTGTTATTACATTATAAATTGTTAGAAAATATTTGTTGGTTAAATAAAAAACACACATGGATTCCTTCGGTTACCAACCAAATTTATGATTTTCACCTTAATTTTTTTTAGACTGAGGTGAAAGTTTTGTCATAAATATATTATTTGTTATAAGGTAGGTCACTAAAAACAACAGTGAAAAACAAATAGTGAAAACAAAAAAATTAAAAAGTAAAAAAAATAGACAAAGATACATAAAATTCAACCTAGACCAAAAAAAAGAAAAAAAGTAAATCAAAGCAATACACATTAATACACATTGCATTAAAATAGAGATACAAAGAAACCACCAACAATATAAAGTAGTCCTCTAGAGAAAGTACTGAAAAAACACTCTAGCACAGGGACAAGGTCACAGACTCTCAAACCACTTTTGACTTCGAAAATAATAAGAGTCTCAAGTCAAGTAGAGAAAAAATATGAGTAGACAACAAATTTAACAAGATACCAATTCCAAGTCAGGAGAATGTTTTTTCTACATGTCTTTCACACTAGTAAACAAACTTGTAAACACAATAATGTGGCAGGATTTCCATATTGATCACACAACTAAATTCTATATCTTGGAGAGGTTACCCATAATCATATACACTACACCCAGTCAGATAAACAATTTAAAGATAATTAAAAGATCCCTAGAAGAAATAAAATATCGCATAACCAACCAAAATATCTTATATCACACCTATGTCGCCACTGGAGAGGTCATAAACAAATGAAAAATCGATCCAACCAAACCATTACACATAGGATAAGATACTCTCTTTAGGTCCATTAATAACCTAGAGAATATCCTTAATCAACTAACCTTCTTAAGCGACCAGTCTGCCAAAATAAATATGTCATCATATACTAAAGATGAGAGACTATAAAATCTAAGGAGACCAACCAAAAATCAAAGAAAAATTCTTTCCCCACATCCTTATAAACCAACCACCGAGGCATTCCACCACAAGTAGGAAGGGAAACAAAGCTAGAGGATCGTCTTTCTTCAATCCCTTGAAATGTTGATTTCATTGGTCAATAAACCATTCACCAAGACCGTAAAGTTTTCAAAAAACACACAAGCACGCATCAAATATCCCCACTTAACTTTAAACTTTTACTTGATAAAGAAATAATTCCAAAAAACTAAATTGATTGCCTTTTCGAAGTTCGTCTTAAAAATAAGATATGCTCTTTTATTTTCCTTTGTCAAATATGCTCTTTTAATAACAACCACTCTATCAACTGATAACCTCCTTTTAAAGAATATGTTTGATTATGGCAAACAAGCTTATCCATAACCTCATATAGTCTAGCTACTAACCTTTTAGCAACAAGCTTATAAAGAAAATTCACTAAAGAAATAAGTCGAAAATTACCCAGTTGAGTAGTGGAGTCAACCTTTATAATTAAGGTTAAAAAATAGGACGAAAAACTTTATGGAAGAAAGGTAAAACAGTGAAGCTAAATAAATATCATACCTATATCCTCCTTAAGAATGTGCCAAAATAATATAATAAATGAAAGATTGAACCCATCTGGTCAAAAACTCTTATTACCATCACACTGAGCAATTGTCTTATTGATTTCATTGAGAATAAAAGGAGCGGTAAGAGCGACACTATCCTTACTAGAAAGCGTGTGGAAGACAACCACATTAATCTTAGGTTGATCAGTAAGAGATTCTTTAAAATGATTCTAGAAAAAACTAATCACCTCCCAACAAATCTCAAATATCATTTCTCCTACTTCTATTATTAACAAAAGCATTCCTCCTACTTTTACTCTTTACACAAGGATGAACAATTCAATGTTACCATCTCTCTTTAAGCCACTTAATTTCGAACAATAGAAATAATAATGAGTAATTTTTGATAATTAACAAGGATTATAGATCTGTGATGGCCCTCGTCCCAAAAATCTCTATTGAGAAAACATTCTTATCAAATTAAGAAGTCATTTATAATCGACTTAACAAGTATTTTTTTTTCTATTATGTAAAATACTCATCTTCTCTTTCACCCAATCAATTTGAGAATCAAGATTTTCAAACACTTGTCTATTTCGTACCTATATATCAAAATAATGAATTGATTACAAAAGTTAAAATATTAACTAATATCAACTTTCTTAATATATATGTGGGAAAAAAAAACCTATATATAGAGATTGAAGGAGTATATAAAGATATAAATGAATGGCAATATTCTTAGACATATCATCCGTATGATTGAACACAAGTGGGATCTAAGGAATTATAATAGTTGAATAGTACATAATTGGGACAGATAATTTTTTCTCATCACATATACACTAATATGTTTTTTTGTTTTTGAAGAAAAGACAATAATAAAAAACACGTGGTTAGCATCCATTTGAATTCGTCAGCATAATCTACAATTTTCTCATCTATATTACTAATACCTTATATTTTTTTATGAACTAACAAATTAACTTGAGCGTTCAAATTTCATATCTGAAAAAAAAAATATTTGTGTGCCTCTAGGTGCTAAATTAACTTGATTAGTATTTCCTACTTGAAAAGCAAGAGGAAACAAATAAGCACCAGATAATACTCTATAGTTAGTGGTCTTTTATATTATGAAGCTTTTTCTCACCTTTCTTCTTCTTAACCTAAATTGGTTAAAATAAAATTTTTATTCAATCATACAGTAGTAAATTAATATGCATTTTTTTTATATTAAATTCGATGAATCGCATCATATATTCGTGAAATTGTTAAGTTAGTGCAGACAATCCATTTTACTCATTTGTTTTTCTTTTATATATTCATTTGTGGCACTCTTGTTTTTTAGCACTCCAGTTAAGCCTTTTATATTTTATTTAAGACATAGAAAAATATATTGATACCAATTAACTCTTAATCTATACTACCTCTCTATATATATCTAAAGTACTTAATCCTTCCTTATACATTTTCTATATTTTTTCAAGAAAATGTATGCAAAGCCTAAATATTATTAATTTGATTGTATATCTCACTCGGTAGAAAAATTAAAAACCTTGGCATTTTATTGCTATTTGCAATATATTTTATTAATTAAGATCTAAAGCATTAATTAACAAATGAAATAGAGAGGTTAAACACACCAGATCAATAAATCAATCAGATCAATAAATTAATATTATAATATCAAATGGGAAACAAAACACATCTTGCTGACCAGATGGAAAGAAAAATGAAAGGGAAAAGAAAAGAAAACCTAAAGTAGGTAATATAATCACAAACCCTGAAGTTTGAAAATTGTGTATAATGTAACGCTCGGAAAAATAAGTATATGCTTAATTTGGACGTTTGTGACGTTTATTGGAATTTTACCGTTTTTGGAGTCGTTTCAGTCGGTATTAGTTCGGGATGGCGGACTAATATTTAATTGAAGTTTTTCGTATTTTTGGTACTAGAAATATCATTAAGGTAATATTCCGCGTTTTGGGGCGTTTGAACGATATTTGAGCGTAGGGGCATTTTGGTCATTTCCGCGGGATAGATATTTTCTTTATAAGAAAGAAATATTGTGAGAAGGGAAATGGATGGAAAGAAAAAGAAGAGAAAGAAAGAGAAGAGAGGAAGAAGAAGAGCAAAGAGGAAAAACAAGAGAAAATGGAGGATTCTCAACCGAATCGATTGCCGATCGTCACAATAGCAAGGTAAGGGGGTGAATCTAATTTATCTTGGATGTATGATTCTTATAGTCTTGTTCTTGTTCTTGTTCTTGTTCATTTCTATGCTTGGACAACAATGGTGGATTGTGAGTTTAGAAGTTATAAACATGATTTTGTGGTGTGTATGTGTAGTATGATGATAGATACCTTCATTGATCATGCTTTCTTTTCCATTTCTATGGCTTGATTGAGTTTGGATAAAAGTTAGGTTTTGAGATAGATTGATGAATCAACCATGAAAAGTTTGATGTTAGGTTGTTTTTATGGTTTGTATGTGTTGTATTGGTGTTATAATGATGTTTTGGAGTGGTTTTGGTGAGTATGAGGGGTTTAGAACCGTTCTGGTTCGTTCTGGTTTTTTTCTGGGTTTACGCAGGTCCGCTGAGCGGAGGTGGGTCTGCTGAGCGGAGGTTCTTTTGCAGAAAAATCTCTGCGAAGGTCCGCTGAGCGGAGCTGAAGCGGACAACAGCATTTTCTGTTTTTCCAAAACTTTGAAACTTCGTAACTCCGATTTTGTCGCCGTTCGAAGCGTTGGAAAGCTAACGCAATGAACTATATTATTATCTAATTAAATGATTAATAGTATGTAGTATCCCATTATTTTTATTAGGATCAAGTGATGAGTTGTGTAGTATGTTCAATTATCCAAACTTTGAAACCTTGTAACTTTTGATTCGTAGCTCCGTTTCGTACGCCGTTCGAAGTGTTAGGAAGCTAGTTGGATGTTCTATATGATAGTATAGGCTTGGTTAGCTTGTTATTAATTAGTTATGAGGTGTTGTTGATGAAAAACACATAATTGGTTATATACGCGATATGATTGGTAAATAATCCTAGTGCTTGGTGGTAATTGTTAATGATGTAGGATGTAGTAGTGGGTGGTTGATTTTCATAAATGGTTTTGTGAACTAGTGCATGATAAATCATGATGATGTGTTTTGTGAATGTTATCGTATTGGTACGGGGTATGTGATTAGTTGTCAATAACATGAGATCATGTTCATATGTGTTATGTATTAATGAATGTTCATTCTTGATATGTGACGATGTTTGGTTGATTGTTATTAACATGATGTGTGGCCTTATGGCAAGTAATTGTTGTTATGAAAACGATGTATTATCATTGTTGAAATGTTGTTATTACAACTTGTTGATGATGTATTGATGGAGTTGTGGGCCAATGGCCAATATTAATTGATGAGATGCAATTATGCGATCATTTATGCCGATGTGGCTAGTATGTTTTGACGGTGAATGTGTGCTGTGTGCTTATTAATGCCTGTGTGGTAATTATGGTGTGATATAATTGATAACGATGTTATTAATTGGTGATGTATCCTTTTGGATAGAATATAAACGGTGTAACGTAAGTATGTGACCGTGTTATATTGTTGATGATGTTGTTGTCGTGTAATAGAGTCATATATTTGCACAGCATAACATTTCATTACGTTAATGGCGGAATGCTATTAACATGTGGCCTGAATTGGCAATTATTATCAGTGGGGGCTTAATGCTCGGTAAAAAGGTGTATTTGCCCGAGTGGCAAGAGGTCATCAGTGGGGGCTAAATGCTCGATGACATTTAGTCGTAGCTTACTGCTCGACAAAGGTGTATTTTCCTGAGGGAAAGAAGTCCCAGCATAATGCTCGGCAAAGGTGTATTTGTCATAATGACAAGGAGGAGTTTTACTCCGGATTTGGTACCACATGCATATGCATAGTCGAGTCTCATTCATCATTGTCTGTCTTTATATTTTATGTTATCATTCATGTGTCACATTACTTATATATTGATTGTGGTTGAATGAGTGGATTACTTTGTTGTATGATTCTTGATGATACTTGTTGGCATTACTATAATTGTCATGCTTTCATTATGAATTATATTCTCACCCTTCTGCTGATTTGATGCTTGAGTGGCATCCTGCAGATTAGCCGCTTTGGGAGTCTTTTGGAAGAGGTAGTTCTCCAGTTGGTCTTGTCGGTCGCTCTGATATGTAACACTGGGTAGTCGGGAGTCTGTTGTTATTTATTTGTATATGACTCTTTTGAACATGTATATGTGATAACGTGCCATTGTATATTGTAAACACTTTATTTTGGGAAACTCCTCTTTGAGAGTGAGAGCTATACGTATATATATATATATATATATATATATATATATATATATATATATATATATATATATATATGTTCATATCTTCCGTGTGTTATGTATCATGTTATTGGCAGGTGTGTATGCTTTTGGCATCGGTGATGTCCGTTTGTTTTCAAGGTGTTTGTTTGGTTACTTAGTGTAACATCCTAATTGTGTTGTATGAAATTTTAATACTCTGATATTTTCTTGCCTAAATGCTTTGGGTAGAATTGGGGTTTTACATATAAAGTACACAATTTTGCACTCAATTTGTATAATTTTTAACCTTGTAAATGATCTTTGCACGAATTTGTGTAAGCTTGCACGGATTTGGCCAAGATTACACGGATCTGCATACTATGAAGTTTCTTCGAGAGATCAATGATATCATCGACTAGAATTTGGTGGAGAGTTCTCACAAACAACTTCAGTTTGCACTTTCCTTCTAGGAAAGTTTCTATGATCAAGGTTGTTAAAATCTCGATTTAAAACCTAAACTCTATAGATTTCACGTTGCTAGGTCAGCATTTCGTGTTAAATCGCAGGTAAAAACTTTTTTATGTAAAATCGTATTACGAAACGATTTTAAGTGATTTAAGTCATTTTGAAATCGGTGAAATCGTGTAAAATCATATAAAATCGTTGGATTTTACTCTTTGACTTGATTTTACTTTTTTTTTTTGTCAAAATTTATAAATCAGATTTTATATTTTGGCCCATTAAATTTTTTGTATGGATTTTTAATTTTATTCACATTCATATCATAGTTATAATATTAAAGAATCTTTAACATTTGTAGATAAATTTAATCAAGTCGAATATAAATGTTCTAATGAAGATGATTTTGTAGAAGGATTGAACTTTTGATTAAGTTGAAGATCAAGATGAAAAGATTTATTTTTTTGAACTTGAAAAACTTATAAAATTAATGTCTTTTATAATCTTTTGGATGTTACTGTTTTATGATTTTGTAGACAATTTATGTACTTTGAAACAAGTTTGTGAATATTACACTTTATTATGATTATATAGTATATTTTTACTTTATAATTAAGTTAAAATTTTAAATAATTAATGCATTTAGAATAATTATATAAGCATATAATATGTCGTATATATAAATTTAATATAATTTTAATATGAGGTAAACTCTATGATTTTACATTTCGATTTTACCTAGGTAAAACGAGTCAAGATAAAAACTCGATTCTAACAAACTTGCCTATGACAACCACAAGCAGCACATGTAAGAGCCCTAACTGTTCCTTCTTCTCCTGTGTTAGCCATGAACTCCCTGCAACCATCCACATCATACCCTCCAATATTTGATGCATGATTCTGCTAGCACTCACCGTATAGAATATTTCTTATAACTGAAGATGAAGTCTTAGCCACATCTCTTTTCAACACAAATTGTATGGGAAACTCCAAAGTCGGCTACCGAGATTAGAAGGTTTTTGGGATTAGTCGCTTATTATAGAAGGTTTATTGAAGGATTTTCGAAATTGGCACTTCCATTGACTAAGCTGACTTGTAAGGGTAAGGGTTTTGTGTGGGACGTTCAATGCGAAGAAAGTTTTACCGAATTGAACAAGAGGTTCACGACAGCTCCGGTTTTGACATTACCTATTCCAGGAGAGTCTTGTTAGAACAAAGTTTGGTTCCACATCTTTGAAATAGTTTTGATGATAACAAACACATAATTTTAATAAGAACATATATGCTCCCTAATCTTTTATTTATGTTACAGAAGTTCTGATGCTTACCGAGATCAAATAATAAGAAACAAATTCTGAAAAAAGCACAAGAACAAGTATTTTCCACTTGATATCCGTTCTAAGAAGATCATATTCTGAAAGTCACTACAACCAGCTCTCCAAGATCAAAGTAGTAAGGTTGTCGATTGCTCAGGTTTTGATTGTGTTCTCAAAAGAAGAAGTTCTGATCAAGCTCTGATAAAGAAAGCGCTTCTTGCACCTAACGCTGACGTAATTCTCTAATACATAATATTTTGATACTCATTTCTGTTATGAAGTATTAAATTCAAGATCTTCTATTAACGGCTGGATCATCAATTCTACAGACAGAATCTCTATCTTTGGAAAGGTCTTAAATCATATTATTTCAACATTCCAAAAGTGAAAAGTGTGTCTCTCAAACAGTTCCAAAGCTTCACTATATATTGAAGACACTACTGAAGTTTAAATACAAGAATTCTCACGCACAAACTATTACGAAGAGCTATCAAATTATTATTCATTCATTCTTTTATTTTTGTGCATTATTCTTAAACATTGTGTATACATCACGGTTGTGATACAACTTATTAAAAGCACTTTTGTAAACACGTCAGATTAAGTTTTGTAGTTATTATTGTTCCTTGAGAAACCGGGTTGTGGTTTATCTCAAGAAGACTTTGACGGTTGTCATTGTGAATGTTGTTGTAATCAAGTTTGATTTAGTGGATTAAGTCCTCGTAAGAGAGAGGCAAAATCACCTTGGCGGGTGGACTGGAGTTGTTTGAGTTCAAACAAACAAGGATAACCAAACATGTCATAAGTTTTTATTTTATCAAAAACCCAATCCAACCCCCCTTATTATGTTTTTCGAACCTTCAATTGGCATCAGAGCGCCTGGTTCTGGGTGCATACACTTTATTGTGTCAGAAAAAGATCATTAACAAAAAACACTATGGGGGAACCAGTCAAGGACAACAACAATGAAATCATGATGATAGAGACAAAATCAGTGGTAGACCACCACTATTTGATATAGAGAACTTCAATTACTAGAAAGACATAATCAATAGTTTCTTTTTAGCTCACGACGCTGATCTCTGGGATATGGTAATAGATGGTTACAAACATCCGGTCAATGAAAGCGGTCAGAAGATCGAAAGAAAAAATATGAATTATTAACAAAAGAAAGAGTTCAGAAATCATCACAAGACCGGGACTATACTTCTAAGTGCTATATCGTACACAGAATATGAGAAGATCACCAACAGAGATTTTGTAAAGAATATTTTTTTCTCTGAGAATGACGCATGAAGGTAATACTCAAATCAAAGAAACCAAAGCCCTTGCACTCATTCAGAAGTTCAAAGCATTCAAGATGGAAGAATATGAAACTGTTGAAACTATGTATTCAAGGTTTCAAATTCTGGTGGCTGGTCTGAAAGTTCTATACAAAGGATACTCCACAACTGATCATGTAAAGAAAATCATCATAAGCTTACCAAATAAATGGAGACCCATGGTCACAGCCTTAAAGCTTGAAAAGAATTTGAACGCCCTATCACTTGAAGAAATTATCAGTTCTTCAAGAAGCCATGAGATAGAACTCGAAGAAGATGAACCCCAGAAGAAAGGTAAGTATCTTGCTCTTAAATCTAAAAGTAAATTTAAAACTAATGCTTTTCA
Organism: Vicia villosa; assembly: GCF_029867415.1. NCBI lineage: Eukaryota > Viridiplantae > Streptophyta > Magnoliopsida > Fabales > Fabaceae > Vicia > Vicia villosa. The sequence goes on from NW_026705757.1 coordinate 29,453, forward strand.
GGCAGAAGAAGAAAGCTCTGGAGGTTCCTCGTCAGAAGAAGATGAACTATATCTCATATCTAGAAGAGTCCAACAACTCCGGAAACATAGACAAAGGAAACCCATAAACTATAGAAGATCTGATGACTACTCTGAATCATCTCCTGGACACAGAAAGTCTAGAAACAAATCAGTGATATGCTACAAATGTAATGAACCTGGTCACTACAAAAGCGATTGCCCAAAACTACAAAAAGAAAAGCCAAAGAAAAACTTCAACAAAGAAAAGAAGAAAAGTCTTATGGCTACGTGGGATGACTCAGAATCTTCTAAAGAAGAATCAGAAGATGAACGTGCCAACATTGCATTGATGGCAGTGATACTAGCTCATCAGAATCAGAATCAGATTAAGAAGTAGAAGAGGTATTTTCTAAATTCTCTAGATATCAATTAGAAAAATATTTGTCAGAAATTCTTGAAAAACATCAGAACCTTAGAATCAAATACAAGAACCTGAAACATGGTCTAGTATCTGATTCTAAAGATTCTAGAAAGCTTAAAGTAGAAAATTCGGAGTTAAAAAAAAATCTTTCTAAACTTGAAAATGAAGACTCGATTATTAAAAACGAGCTGAAACAAACTCAGGAAGATTCTAACTCAAAATCTTCTACATGATCTGATGATGTCATAAAATAATATGATCATAGTTTTCAAAAATTTCTAGCAAAAAGTATATATCGAAGTAAAATAGCTTCAATGATTTATGGAGTTAGCAGAAACTCTAGAAAAGGTGTAGGTTATATTAAACCAAAAAATGAGGAACCATATCAAACTAAACATGTAGATGATATGGTTATAAAACTAACACCTTTAAAATCTCATTTCACTTATGGCCACACACATGATATCAAATATACTAGCAACTCTTATCTTGAAAATTCAGTTGAGAAAATAAAACTCGATCAAAAGTTAGCAAAAACTAACAAATAAGGACCCATAAAATTATGGGTACCTAAGGACAAAATAATATATGTTGCAGATGTCCTTAACAGTAGAGTTGAAACACCAATCATGGTACCTGGACTCTGGATGCTCTCGACACATGACGTGAAGAAAGCATATGTTCCAAAGCTTGGAACTTAGAACTGGCGGTTATGTAGGTTTCGGAGGCAATCATAAAGGGAAAACCATTGGCTCCAGAGCTATTGGTAACGGGCCTCTTCCTTCTATATCTAATGTTCTATTAGTTGATGGATTAATGCATAACCTCTTATCCATAAGTCAATTAAGTGATAACGATTATGACATTATCTTCAATCAGAAGTCCTGTAAGGTTGTTAGTCAGAAAGATGGAACTATTATGTTTAATGGTAAAAGGAAAAACAATGTTTATGAGATAAAACTTTCTGAACTAAAGAATCAGAATTTAAAATGCCTAATGTGTGTTAACGATGAGCAATGGGTCTGGCACAGAAGATTGGGGTATGTTAGTATGAGAAGAATATCTCAAATTAACAAACTCAATCTGGTCAGAGGACTTCCTAACCTGAAGTTCCGCTTAGATGCTCTGTGTGAAGCATGTCAGAAAGGAAAATTTGCAAAACCTTTTTTTAAATCTAAAATTGTTATTTCTACCGCTAGACCATTAGAACTTCTTCATATATATTTGTTTGGACCAGTAAAAACCGCTTCAATCAGTGGAAAGAAGTTAGGTCTAGTGATCGTAGATGACTATAGCATATGGACATGGGTAAAGTTCTTAAGGCACAAGGATGAGTCACACATCGTGTTCTCAAACTTCTGCAACCAAGTTCAGAATGAAAAAGAGTTTAGAATTGTTAAAGTCAGAAGTGATCATCGTGGAGATTTTGAAAATCATCGATTTGAAAAACTCTTCAATGAACACAACATTTCTCATGATTTCTCTTGTCCTAGAACTCCTCAACAAAAACGGAGTTGTAGAACGCAATAATAGAACTCTACAAGAAATGGCCAAAACCATGATCAACGAGACCAACATGGCTAAACACTTCTGGGCAGAAGCAGTTAACACAGTGAGCTACATTCAGAATAGAATCTCTATAAGACTTATTATGGATAAGACTCCTTATGAATTGTGAAAGAATAGAAAGCCCAACATTTCTTATTTTCATCCATTTGGTTGTACCTGTTTTATACTAAACACTAAAGATCAATTGAACAAGTTTGATTCTAAGGCACACAAATGTTTAATGTTAGGATATTCTGAACACTCAAAAGGCTACAGGATATATAACACTGAAACACTTATTGTGGAAGAATCAATAAATATAAGGTTTGATGATAAGCTTGGCCCTCTAAAGTCAAAGCAGTGTGAATCTCTTCCAGATATAGAAGTTGAGATTGCAGGTACTAAAGGTAGAACTTCTGATAACAAAAGAACAGAAGTTCATCAAATTATAGAAGAAGACAGAACATCGCCTCTAACAACTTTTGAAGAGCCCATTCAGAAGAAACATTCCTGAAGCATCTCAGCACATCCCGAGGATAAAATTCTAGGAAAGGTTAACTATCCAATCAGAACAAAATCCTCATTCAGAAATACTAAAGAATCTCTCATGGGACTAGTGTCCCTAATGAACCAACCTCCATAAATGAAGCTCTACTAGACAATGATTGGATACTTACTATGCAAGATGAACTAAACCAATTCACCAGAAATGATGTATGGGATTTAGTTCCTAAACCAAAAGGCTTCAACATTATCAAAACAAAATGGCTCTTCATAAACAAACTGAATGAACAAGGAGAAGCACGAATGGTTGCACAAGGTTATAGTCATTTGTTCTTACCCTTGTTTACCCGTCACTCCTCAAATATCTGCTTCAAATGGATTTCCAACCCAGTCTCATTATCACCAAAGAGAACTACATTGGACTAGATGAAAAGAATAATTAATTTATGGAACTTCTAGAGAGACAAGGCTGGTTTAATTATGCTGTCCTTCTCAACGGTCAGTCTTCACCAACCTCGTGAAGACCTTCTAGATAGAAGCATCCATCAGTGAGGACAATCGCAGCATCACAGTCAGAATCTATGGCATTCCATTTATTATTACGAAAGAATCCATTGCTGAAACGATTGGATATGCTCCCAACCCATCTACTATCAGTCTTGAGTCATTTGATCGCTGGAATGCGAATCACACTATGAGCAGAAATATCAGACGCATCGTCAACAATGCAAAACTTCTGACTCATTTCAGACAAGTTCCTTTTAGGTTTGTCTTGTCTAACATAAAACCCAGAGGAAACTTTCATCAAATCCTATCGTGTAGAGATTTTTTTCTTCATTCACTGACTCGAAAATGGGCATCCACTGGATCTTCCCAAGATCATCTTCTGTCATCTCAAAGAATCTCTCACTGCTTTTCGATGTGGCCAAAGTATTCATATTCCATATCGGAGAATTCTATCTGCTCAGTTTGAATCTGCTGAATTAGTTCAGATTTATTCGCAATGCAGAATTTGAGAACAATGATGATATTCTTGTTGAAGAAGACTGTGAGGCGTTATATGCCTAATTTCTTGGACTTTGTCTCTATTATTTTCTTTATTTAGTGTAATGTCTTTCCTTTTGATCAATGAAAGTAGTTATGTCTTATTCCTTTATACTAAACGTCATTCTTAACCAAAAAGGGAGAATTTAGTAAGTAAAAAGAGAAAATTAGTAGATAAAAAGGAGAACTAAGTAAGTAATAGAAATTTTGAATCACTCATTAAAAGATATACATCTCTAAAGGAGGAGAAAATTTGAAAATTAATATTTTGGAAGAATGTGCGTCTGCATAGCTACATCTATCAATCTTCTAAAGAATCAAGAATTAATTTCAAGGAGAGCTATAAATCAAATACTTAATTTATATGGTTATCTAATTAAGGGGGAGATTACACATCTCAGTGGGAGAAATTATCTTAGTACACCTAGTCTGATTAATCTCATCTGACCTTCTTAAAAGTTTTTTGATTATGACAAAAAGGGGGAGAAAGAATAGATTTTGATGAATAAAAATAAGTTGCTTGATTGAACCTATAAAAGGGGATGAAATGTACTTGTTTAAGTATTATCACCTCATAAAATTGTTCTATCAAAATACATGGTTTTTGTCATCATCAAAAAGGGGGAGATTGTCAGAACAAGATTGAGAATCTATGTTCAGAATCTGGTTTTGATGATAACAACCATATATTTTGTTAGTAACAATTTTACTACTAGTTGAGAATCTAATGCTTTTATTAAGTGTGCATAGATTACAACAGCATCAGAAAGCAACTCAGACAAGCTTCAAGGAATTAAACAGAAATATCAAAATACACGAAGTCTCGTTACGACAAGAAGATCAGATGAATAGATGATCAGAATTTCTGCACATAACGCAAGAATTCAACAATCAGTGACAGAATATCAGAAGTCATCAGAGAAGCAAAGGCTCGACATTACAGATAATATTAAGCTTCCTCAGAGGTACAAGCTATATTAAAGCTCTCAACAAAAGTAGTTTGCAAGTCCGCTTTCATAAGATTCGAAGAACATTGTGAATTTCTCCAACAAAATCACATGCAACAAATCACGACACTCAATGTAAAGAAAAAGTCATGACATCTATTTTGGTCTACATTTTGGTAAACAAGATACGCCACTAATAAGAAACCATCTTGGAAGAAGCAATTTGAAGAGGACACGCTACCAACGCCAAAGAAAAGATTCGCCTAGATAATTGTTATTTTCCTTATACAGTCTACCCCAAGCATTAACTGCATGTCCAAACATGATTCAAACGGCTACGTCCCCAACGGTAATATACCAGAACTCTATATAAAGAACAAAACCGTTGAAAGAAAGTGTGCTGGTGCAAGAGTGTATGAGAGCAGGTGTGAAAACACAAACAACATAAGAAAAATCTGTTGCACCAATAAGAGGAAACATACACGAAGTGTATGATGAGAAAACAAGAATGTTGAAATATACAGAATTAGCCTATGAGAAGAAAATATTAAGTGAGAAATAGAAAAATCTACAAGTTATGCTGTATCCTCCATTGGAGTAATGAGAAGTTGAAACACACTTAAGAATAATCCACAAATACTTGATCAGACCTCATATTGCTCACATTGAATGACCAGAGAAACTGAATAAACTGAGTTGCTGCTCGATAGTGTTTCATATTTATGATCATTAAATGTGTTATCAGTTGTAACAAGCTTCATGATTAGTATTCAAGAAGAAGATGAAGATCTTCGCACAAGAAGCAATCAACATGAGAGATGTTGCTCCATATCTGCTTGTGAAGAAGAAAAGAAGATGGTCTTAAAAGAAGGAATATCTTGCAAGAGCCGAAGCTCTAATCTCCTTACTCAGGAAAAAAAAAACGACCAGACTGAAAGAAGAAATCAATATAAGAACTATTGTTCTTAATCTGCTTTCAGAAGAAGAAGATCTCATCCAGAAGTTGAAAAAAAGAATACTACAAGAATATTTATTATGTCTTGTAATTATTTGTAAAACACGTAGATTTGTTGCTCGTATTGTTTTATATCTTAGGAAACTTCTGGTAGACTATTTAGGCACCAGAATTGACTTCAAGTCAGTGTGTCAAACATATGTACTTAGAATAGGAGAAAATCTGCTGGACTAAGAAACACACTTGGAATCTCTAGAAGAACAATTCTGATAGAATTGTTATGCCTTGAGTATCTTCTGATATGGATACTTGAGAAGTCCTTGAGATCTGGTTAGACTCTTGGAGGGATATAGGTCAATAAATGTTATATCTCATGGAGATCACTGGACGGTTTATTACGGTTAGTCACGAGGAGTTGGGTTGTGCAGGGTTAGTCACCCGCGGGTAGCTTGTGCAAGGTTAGTCACATCAGTTGGCTGTGCAGGAAGTTAGTCACGACGGTTGATCATGTAGTTGTAATCAATTTTTTATAGTGGATTAAGTCCTCTTTTGAGAGAGAAAAATCACCTGAGGAGGGTGGACTGGAGGTAGCCTTAATGAGAAGGTGAACCAGGATAAAAATAAATGTGTCTTTTATCTTCTGCTCTTTCATTTAACTCAGAACATTTACACTGTTATCTTCTGAACTGTCCCTGACGTAGTCAGAAGTTATGATGGAGTTAAGAAGTTAAATTGCATATGTATCTCTTTGGTTATGCATCACAGAACTTCCGTTGAATTATCAAAAGCATATCCAACTGAATGAGATATAAAAAATAAGAAAAAGAAAAGTATAGAAAGGGAAATTTTAATTTGGTAAAGAACACAATTCAATCCCCCCTTTCTTGTATTTTTCTCCACCTTCAATTGAATTTTTTTCATTTTGGGACGATTTAGTCGGTATTAGTTCGGGATAACGGATCAATATTTAATCGATAATTTTAATACTTTTAGTATTAGAAATACTATTAGAGTGACATTTATCGTTTTGGGAATTTTCTGAGTAATTAAGATTAGACCGAAAATTGAGAGTTAAAAGTTAGAAGGGGATAGGTGTTAATTAAATTAATTGGGCTGAGTGAGTACACTACGTGTGATTTGGATTTGGCCCAAATTTGAAATCATGGGGCACTTGAGGTTATTACCCTAGGTTTCCAAAAAAAAAAAACTCAGTAGCATAACATTGAGAAAATAGAAGAGTTGCATAGAAGAGGAAATATGAGAAGAGGGGGTGCGAGAAATTTCCATAGTAGAGCAATTTTGCAGGATTTCGTTCGGAACGAATTAGAGCAACCTTCGATCCAAAAGTAAGGATGAGGTTATTTCTCTATAAACGAGGACATGATAGATTGCATGTGGGTTTGGGGAATTTTATTATCTCTGTGTTTGTTCGATTCCTTGACTAAATATTGCATAAAATATGTGTGATGATGTTGTTGTATTGTTAGTCTAGAAATTGCTGGAAGAATTATGTTGTTATGTGAATTTGTAATGTTGTAATATTGGAATAAACTGAATGTATAATCAATGATGATGAATGTATATTCTCTGTAATGTGAATGAGTTTGTGATGCTGTGACGGTGGAATTTTTTGAATTCGAAAATTGTTTTTGAACTGGAAACTGAGACCGTAATGAAAAAATTGAATCTGGAAGAAGAAGAAAATTGTTAAGGGACGGGGACCCCTTACCTATATGGTGGGCGCCCCCTTAAGCTTAGTATGGGCACCCCCATGCTTAACTAAGGTGGGATTGGCATCCCTTGGGGCTAGGGTGGGCACCCCTTGCTCTTTGGAATTCCCACATGGGACGGTTGGTACATGGTGGGATGGGAGTCCCTTAGCACTTTAGGCAAATTCCATTCTAATCAATTTAGGAAGTGGCTTTAGCATAGAGTACTGAATCCTATAACTAATTTTTAATAGGTAACCTGTTAGATCGAATTCAGAGCTTATAATCAATTGATTGGATGCAGTAAGATTTATTCAGAAGATGAATGAATGAGTAACATAGTACATTTTTAGAAATATTAGTGCATATAATTAATTGACAGTAATAGAATAATTTTTTTGAAGTAACAGAGTACCATTTTGGTAGTAAATCAGCAATAGGAAATAAAACGAATATAGACCATAATTAATTTAACCGAGTAGTATAATTTAGGCGACTCCAGAAATGATTCGGTATCCATAATTTGGTGACGTTTTTGGTGATGTTGTGACGTAACGCATATTATGAAATATTGTGAGTTTTGTGATTTTACAGGAGATTAAAGTGACGATTAGTTATCAATAATTATTGATGTATTTTGGTGATGTAGGTGAATGCCTTTGCGACGTTACTCTGTGATGTTTGTGATTTGTTGCATTTCATTAGTGTCTCATGAATTGCATGTTTTAGCAACGACCTTGATTTGGCAACTGTGACATAGGCTTATGCCTTTTGGAATGCCTCTATTTATGGGAAATTGGCGATGGGGGCTGAAGCCCTGGCTACCACATGCATATTGCATATGTCGTGTCTCATTCATTTGATTTGTTGTGACATTGTGTGAGATATTGTGATTTGATTTTTAAATCATTTTTCGCGGAAATTGTGAATTGAGATATATTATAAATTGAACCGTAATATACTATTTATCATGATTTTGTTTATATTGTTTGATATCTCACCCTTTATTTGTTTTCTTCGTTGCCTTTATACTAGTTACATGCAGGTGATGCTAGTGAGTGAAGATTTAGCCGCCGTGAGTTGAGTATGTTGTCGCTCTGATACGTAGCACTCGGGGGGACGAACGATTGTTTTTTCTTATTGTCTTGTTTGCTGAATTTTTAATGACTTTTGTTTTTGATTTGTAACTTAAAGTTAGTTTGCAAGGATGCTACGATGTTATTTTAATTTTGTGTAGTTTGGTGATTCCGCTGCGAGTTGAAATAATTATTTTTATAAAGTGATTTTTGAGTATTAACTAAATTGTTCGTTTATGATTATGTGCTATGTATCTATGATGAAGGCAAGTATGTCGTGAATGATTTTAAAGGAAGAAATGTAATATCCCAATATTTATATTTTCTTGAATTTTATACTATGATTTTCCGCTTAAATTATCAGGTAGATTTGGGGTAAGTTTTGATCGGAGCGATTTTAATTTTGAGGGTTTTAAGTTCGTCTGATAAGCCGATTTCCGAATTGGTTTTTAGGCGTATCTCCAAATGATGTTAAGAAGGGTTTCTTTTGGATAAAATCTTAGAGATATCATGAAAGAGTCCAAATTTACCAAGGTAAGGGGGTGAATCCTTATTATTATGGGTTAGTATGATTGGGTCAATGGGTAGGTTAACATGATTTAGGGATTTTGTTCTTCAAATTCTAGGTTTTGACATGTTTAGGGCGAAACCCCTAAATTTCTATGATTTGTGATTATTAGGTTTTGATGATAATCTTTGATATCTGAAAATTAATTGTGTTTGGAATATACTTGGACTTGGAAAATTATTTGGTTTATCGGTAAATTACAGTATTTTGAGAATTTGGCCGTAATTGTGTTTTGGCTTGAATATTTATGTTGAGAATAATATATTGATATGCCAATGATGTTGTTTTGATAATGATTCTCTGTGAGTATTCGTATGGCATGAATCCTAGCGATTAGTTGATTGATTGTGAAAGTGTGTATTCATATATATTGGCAAATGTGAATTAACATGAGATAGTATGATTACTAGTGTTAATTGGAATTTGTGTTCGTATTTGATAATTAGCCTATATATGTGAATAGTATATTAGTTATGAATGTGTATATGTATAATTGGTAGATAATTCATAGAGTTGAATTATTGTGATATGCGGAATGTTAAGATGGTAGAGGTGATCTTAATTGCATATGTGTTGGTGATAATTGTACATACATTCATAGCATAGTTTTCCTTGAGATAGAGGTGGTTTGCTTTGAAATAGAAGCGATGTCTTGATCCTTGAGATGGATATAGAAGTGCTAAGCTATATGTTTACGTTTGGTGGGCTTTGGTCTTGTCCGGATCGGAAGCGTGGCTTGGATTCTAGATATTGAATCGGAAAGCGGTGAAACGTTGGGTTCACATTCGGTACCATATGCATAGAGTCACATGTCTTACATTGAGTCACATTGGTATTATGTGATGTTTGAATATATGCAATTATGTGATTGTTATGTGTGTATTAGATGTGATAATTGAATTTGGTGATGTTTGGATACATAATTTAATGATAAATGTGAATATGTGATAATGATGGTTTACGTACATATTTGGAATAAAAGTATTGAATCCTTTTGAATATTATACTATTGAACTTTATTGCATACTTGAACATGTGAAATATATTGGATAATACTATTTACATGATTATGCTAGGTGTGATGAATTTTTATGATTGTTAATTAAATCATTGTATTTTAGTATACTTTCTTCACAATAATTTAAATTCTCACCCTTATGTTTGAATGTTGCCTTTTGTTGGTAACGTGCAAGTTATGACGATTAGTAGTCCGTGCAAGGTTTAACCGGAGAGTGTCCGTGTTTGTTGGGTGATTAGGTAGTGAGTCAATGCTCTAGTCATGTAACACTGGGTTGGAATTAGTAGTATTGAACTCATGTTTTATTTTGGATATGTATTATGATACTATATTGTGCACATGTATGTTTGTTATTTGTTGTTGAGAGGCCATAATGTCGAATATCTTGGATATGACGTTATATTATCTTGTGGATTATTATTTAGATATGATTATGGTATGGGACATGATCATTTATGAAATACATGAGTATATATTATTGTGAATGCATATTTTTGATGAATTATGACAAGTGAAAGGTGTTATCTTGATGACCAGGTGTAATTGTATATTTGATGATGAATTATGTTGGTTTTTGAAAGCTTTTAGTTTCTGGAAACATCGATGTGACGCCCTTTGTTTATATGCATACTTATTTACTCTGATTATATGTTAAATATTTGGGGTATTAGAAAGGGGTGTTATATTACTAGTATCAGAGCAAGTCGGTCCGTCCGGCCAAGTTTTCGCGTCTGTTGAGTTTGTATGACAATTGAATGTTGTTAGTGTTTTATTCCATAGTACGCGACATGTGTGTGAAACACTGTCGGTACTTGTTTGTTTTCTTGCAGGTTTTAGTTTGAGCGAAGTGGGGGAAAAGCTGTGCTTCTCGAATATGTTTTAGTTGCAAGTTGTTGGTGCAACATACTGCTTAAGGAGACAGTGCAAGTAATGTAGAAGGTTGTTGGTTACCGAACCCGAAGGTAGCATGGATTTGAGGTTTTGGTTGTTTAACAAGTCGGAGCATCTTGGAAAAAGGATAATTGTTATAAGATGGAATTTAGAAATTTGCTACATTCAATGTTATTGGTGGATTGTGAAGTTATCAGTTTGAGTAACCGTTGTGTAGGATGTTGATGTAAGAACAACGATTAAGCAACAGATTGCGGTAGACTTTGTCAAGGGATCCTTGGCAAGATATTGGAAAAGTTGTGGAAGTTGTTGGAATGTTCAAGTCTGAGTTAGAAATACGAAGAGACGAGTATGATTGCAAGAATAAAAAGCATTGATAATAGTGTAAAGGAATTCTGTTATCATAGGGTGTGTGTCGGCACGTCCGGGTGATTTTGGGAGCTATTGAAGTAGGTTACTTTTGGTAACATAAAGGAACGCTATTATATTTTTGTAACGATGGTGTATACTCCATTATGGTTGTAGGCTATCTATTGACAAATTGAGGAACTGATCACCCTTAATCTCTTGTTGATAGTAGACGGAATCGTATTGGATGTGATAGACTTATCTTGCCAGCTTCATAATATTGGAAGTGAATGAGTTTGTGCAAGATGGAGTGATGTTGTTTATGTTGTTGGCAACTTTAGATGTTCATGAAAAAAGAACGACTGAGGAATTGCCGATAGTTTGCATATTTGCATAAGTGTTTCTTGAAGATTTAAGTGATTTACCGGCGGAAAGAGAAGTTCAGTTTTTGATTGATGTAGTTCCTGGAACTAGTCCTCTGTCGATGGCTCCATATCGAATGTCAGCTTCAGAATTGAAAAAGCTGAAGAGTCAACTTGAAGGTTTTCTTGAGAAGAGGTTCATTCGTCGTAGTGTATCACCGTGGGGTACACCTGTTATGTTGGTCATGAAGAAAGAAGGTTCTATGAGATAATGTGTTGATTATAGACAACTGAAAAAAGTGACGAATAAGAATAAGTATCCAGTTCCGAAAATTGATGATTTAGTGGATCAGATGGTAGGATCTTGTGTGTTTAGCAAGATTGATTTGAGGTCTGGGTATCATCAAATTCGTGTCAGAGCTGAGGATATTCAGAAAATTGCTTTTCGGACGAGGTATGGTCATTATGAGTATTTTGTAATGCCGTTTGGTGTGACTAATGCGCCTTGTGTGTTTATGGAATATATGAATAGAATTTTTCATGAATATTTGGACAAGTTTGTTGTTGTGTTCATTGATGATATCTTGGTTTATTCCAAGAATGAATAAGAGCATGCCGAGCATTTGAAGGTTGTGCTGTCAGGATTGAAGGAGAAGCAGTTGCTTACAGAGCTCTCTAAATGTGAGTTTTGGTTGGTAAGCTTTCTTGGGTATGTGATTTCGTGTTGAGGTGTGTTGATGCAGAATCGACAAGTGGTAGCTTATGCTTAAAGGCAACTTAAAGTTCATGAGAGGAATTATCCTACGCATGATTTAGATTTGGCCGCCGTTGTGTTTGTGCTGAAGCTTTGGAGGCATTATTTTTTTTGATTGAGATTTGATGTGTATAGTGATCACAAGAGTTATAAATACGTGTTCGATCAGATAGAGTTGAATAAGAGGCAAAGAAGATGGTTGGAATTCTTGAAAGATTATGATTCTGATTGAAATTACCATCATGGAAAGTTGAATGTTGTAGTCGATGCATTGAGTAGAAAATCATTGTATATGTTTATGTTGATGATTCGAGAGTTGGAATTGTTGGAACAATTTAGAGATTTGAGTTTGGTTTGTGAAGCGACATCTTCGTGTGTTAAGCTTTGTTGAAGCTTACGTGTGGCATCCTTGACGAGATTAGAGAAGGTAAGAAATCGAATTCGAAATTGGTTGACAAGATGACATTAATTATTCAAAGAAAAAGATAGAGATTTTCGGATTGATGAGAACGGTGTCATGAGATGTCGTGATCAAGTTTGTATTCCTAATGTTTGGATTTGAAAAGAGGATTTTGGATGAAGGGCATCATAGTGGTTTGAGTATTCATCCTGGTGCTACTAAGATGTATCGAGATTTGAGAAGGTTATTTTGGTGGCAAGGTATGAAGAAGGATATGGAGGAATTTTTTTATTCGTGTTTGACTTGTCAGAAGTCAAATATCGAACATCAGAAGCTGTCTGGTTTGATGCAACCATTATCCATTTCTGATTGGAAGATGAATAGCATTTCTATGGATTTTGTTTCGGGTTTGCCGAGGACGTTAAGTAATTATGAGGAGATTTGGGTCATTATGGATATATTGACGAAATCTGCTCACTTTATTTCGATAAGAATGGATTACCCGATGGAGAGACTTGCAAAGTTGTATATTGAGAAGATTGTTTGTTTACATTGTATTCTGTCAAGTATTGTTTCTGATAGAGATTCAAAGTTTATGTCGAGATTTTGGAAAGGTTTGCAAAGTGCTTTGATTATCAAGTTGTGTTTGAGTTCTGCTTATCATCCGCAAACTGATGGTCAAACAGAAAGGACGATTCAGTCACTTGAGGATCTTGTGAGAGCTTGTGTTTTGGAGCAAGGAATTGCTTGGGATAGTTACTTACCGTCGATTGAGTTCGCGTATAATAAAAATTTTCTTTCTCGTATTGGTATTGCTCCTTTGGAAGCTTTGTATTGTAACACCCCTTACTAACCCCGCGGCAATTCAAACAAATCATTTAGAGTACATGAAATAAGGGTGCCACAATTCATAATAAAATAAACATCATTCAGCCATGTCATGCATTCATTGAGGTAATCATCATTAATAAAAAATGTTTCATGTTAACACAGCTGAAATTAAATCAAACGGAATAAGTTTAACATCTTTAAAACTTATCCTTCAAAGCATCAAAACACAACTAGAGTCATAAAACATAAACTCTAAACATCGCGTCCCCAGTGTTACAACTATCAGAGCATGACACCTGACGCTAACTAAAAACTGACTCATGAGCTAATCCTTACCGAGTCGAACAACCGCTATCCTCAATCTGAAAATGACAACATGTAAGGGTGAGTCTCATCATAATTAACAAATGTTATAAGGCTATAAAGCAATAACACATCATAGCTGCATCATTCACCCAATTGTTTCATAAACAGACATTCGACAAGTTTCACCATCACAAACGAACAACCAACACATCATCAATATTTATAACACTAGAATACATCCAATCATGTTATAAAAATATGCATATGTATGGACTGACACTATGCGTGTGCTACCAACATCATCAAATGAGAATAACCCATGACCGATCCAACATCATCAAGATACGTCCTTGCCAGCAAAGATTCCACACAATGGGAATCATGCCCTTTACTGATCCAACACATCATCATGGATACAGCATCATCAACATATGATTATGAATGAATGCAAACATATACAACATACTCATACCATCATCATCATCATCATCAATATCATCATCATTATCATCAAGTATGTTCATATATATTAGCATCATTCATTTATATCTCAATCATCACCATCATCATCATCAAAAGAAGACACACATGTATTCGCATCAATCATCATCATCAATAAGAAATAACGTACATGTATTCACATCATTCTAAAACAAATCAACCATCATCATATAGATTATTTTATAAGATTCGTTTAGCTCGAAACGGCACATCAAACGGACCAACGGTTAAAAAGTTATGCATCTTTGAACTTTTTAAAATATCCCAAACACTAACAGCACGCGGCGCCATCTTAGTTCGCGGCGCGAACTGAGCATATCAAAAATCCTTGGCTCTCTGCCAAGCTGTTCGCGGCGCAAACATATGCACGCGGCGCGAAACGAGAAAAAGTTATGCATTCGCGGCGCCAACACTGGTACGCGACGCGACCTGTGCGTATCATAACTTCCTGGCATTCTACCAATCTGTTCGCGGCGCCAACCCTTGGACGCGGCGCGAACCGGTAATTTCAGAAACCCTAACCTGCAGAAAAAAACATTCTACACATCCCAAATGCCCTCACAATCATACCAGTACGAGTTTCAGAAAAATGAACCACACATACAACACAAATTGCACATTAGAATACACATTTCAAGTATCAATTAACACCATAACATCATACACATCATGGATTCAACAAAGGATTAAAAATCACACAATTTAACCCAATCCATAAACCTATCATATAACTCAATTGATACGAATTCCAAATCTATTCTATGCTATTAACTCCTAACCCGGTAATAGATGCTAATCAGATAAGTCCCCCCTTACCTTAGCCAAATTCTTGAACTCTTCCTCTTTCTTTGCTTATGCACTTTCACGTTTTTGCTCTCTTCTCCTCTTTTGCTCCTTTCACGTTCTTTCTCCAATTTTCCCCTTTTCCTTCTTTTATGAAAAACAATATACTTTAGTAAAAATACCTTGTGAATAGCACCCCTCCTTTTACTAAACACTACCTCGGCCCAATTCCATTATTTTCCATAATTTTTAGAGAAAAGCCAAAATAATCCCAATAAAATAATTTAAATTCTAATTAAATTAATTTAAAGAATTTACGGACGTTACAACTCTCCCCCACTAAAAGAGATTTCGTCCTCGAAAACATACCTCAAGCAAATAGTTCCGGATAGGAATCTTTCATTTGGCTTTCTAACTCCCAGGTAACGTTCCCTTCAGCTAGTCCTCCCCAAGCTACTCTGACTAAAGCTATTTCCTTGCCCCGCAATTGCTTCAGTATTCTATCTCCAATCCTCACAGGCAACGTTTCAACCGTTAAGTTGTCTTTCACCTGCACATCATCCACTTGGATCACGTGGGACGGATCCGAGATGTATTTCCTCAATTGAGACACATGAAATACATCATGCAAGTTTGCAAGCATAGGCGGTAAAGCGACACGGTATGCCACCTCTCCCACTCTTTCAGAAATTTGAAACGGTCCAATAAAGCGCGGAGTCAACTTCTTTGACTTCAAAGCTCGACCAATGCCTGTCATAGGAGTAACCTTCATAAACACATGATCTCCCTCTTGAAACTCAAGCGTCTTCCTTCTTTTATCATAATAACTCTTCTGAGGACCCTGAGAAGCTTTCATCTTCTCTTGGATCATCTTAAACTTCTCAGTAGTCTGTTGTACAATTTATGGTCCAATCACAGCACTCTCACCAGCTTCGTACCAACATAATGGAGTTCTACATCTCCTACCATACAATGCCTCAAACGGAGCCATACCTATACTCGAATGAAAACTGTTGTTGTAGGTAAATTCAATCAAAGGCAGATAACTATCACAAGTACCTCCTTTTTCCAACACACAAGCACGTAACAAATCTTCTAACGACTGAATCGTCCTCTCAGTCTGTCCATTCATCTGCGGATGATAAGCAAAACTCAATCTCAGCTTAGTACCCAAAGCCTTCTGCAAACCTTCCCAGAACTTAGACGTAAATCTCGGATCTCTGTCTGACACGATACTTGAAGGTATACCATGTAGACTAACTATCTTCCCAATATACAATTGAGCCAGCTTTTCCATCGGATAATCCATTCTTACCGGTATGAAATGGGCAGACTTCGTTAACCTGTCCACAACAACCCAGATAGCTTCACAATTCTTAAGCATCCTTGGCAAACCAGAAACAAAATCCATTGATATGCTATCCCACTTCCATTCAGGAATAAACATCGGTTGCATAAACCCAGATGGCTTCTGATGTTCAACCTTTGACTTTTGACACGTCAAACAAGAATATACAAACTCAGCAATTTCTTTCTTCATTCCAGGCCACCAAAACAACTTCCTCAAATCATGATACATCTTGGTAGCACCAGGATGAATACTTAATCCACTACGGTGTCCTTCTTCTAAAATACTTCTTCGAAGTTCAGCAACATCAAGAACACAAACTCAGTCGCCAAACCTCAGTATACCATTCTCCTCAACTCTGAATTTACCACCCTTGTCTTGGTTAATCAAAGTCAACTTGTCAACCAATTCGACATCAGCCTTCTGACCCTCTCTGATTTCTTCAAGAATACCGCTGGTCAGCTTCAGCATACCCAACTTAACACTAGTAGGGGTACCTTCACATACCAAACTCAAGTATCTGAATTGTTCAATCAAATCCATTTCCTTCACCATTAGCATAGACATATGCAAAGTCTTCCTACTTAAAGCATCAGCAACCACGTTTGCCTTACCCGGATGGTAATTCAAACTAAAATCACAGTCTTTAAGGAATTCCAACTACCTTCTCTGCCTCATATTCAGTTCTTTCTGATCAAAGAGATACTTCAGACTCTTATGGTCACTGAACACCTTAAATCTCGAACCATACAAATAATGTCTCCACAACTTCAAAACAAAAACCACCGCTGCCAACTCTAAATCATGAGTCGGATAATTCCTTTCATGCACTTTGAGTTGTCTTGACGCATACGCAACCACTTGTTGATTTTGCATCAATACACCACCCAGACCCATCAACGAAGCATCACAATAAATCATAAATGATTCTGTCGGATTCGACAAAATCAAAATAGGAGCACTAGTCAACCTCTTCTTTAGCTCTTGGAATCCTTCCTCAGACTTTGCTTCCCAAATAAAAGTCTGGCCCTTCCTGGTTAATTTAGTTAACGGCAATGCTAACTTTTAAAAACCTTCAATGAACTTCCTGTAATAACCCGCAAGACCAAGAAAACTACGGATTTTGGAAACTGACTTCGGA
Source organism: Vicia villosa (assembly GCF_029867415.1). Taxonomy (NCBI): domain Eukaryota; kingdom Viridiplantae; phylum Streptophyta; class Magnoliopsida; order Fabales; family Fabaceae; genus Vicia; species Vicia villosa. Next base: position 46,908 of record NW_026705757.1, read on the forward strand.
GCTTCCCACTGAGACACAGTTTCTACCTTTGTATGATCAACAGCAATACCATTCTTAGAAATCACGTGTCCTAGAAAACTGACTTCCTCTAACCAAAATTCAAACTTCGACAATTTGGCAAAAAGTTGCTTCTCTTTTAACAGCTTCAACACGGTTCTGAGATGTTCCGCATGTTCTTCCTCACTCTTAGAATATATTAGGATATCATCTATAAACACCACTATGAACTTATCGAGATAAGGATGAAATATCCTATTCATATACTCCATAAAGACACCAGGTGCATTAGTAACCCCAAACGGCATTACCAAATACTCATAATGCCCATACCTTGTTCTGAAAGCAGTCTTCTGAATATCGTCATCTTTCACACGAATTTGGTGATACCCAGACCTCAGATCAATCTTACTAAACACACATGCTCCAACCAGTTGATCCATCAAATCATCAATCCTCGGCAAGGGATACCGGTTCTTGATAGTAACCTTGTTCAATTGTTTGTAATCTACACACAACCTCATTGAACCCTCTTTATTCTTCACTAGCAACACAGGCGCACCCCACGGAGAAACACTAGGACGAATGAATTTCTTCTCAAGCAATTCTTCCAACTGCTTCTTCAGTTCAGGCAATTCAGATGGCGACATACGATACGGTGTCATCGACACTGGACTAGTTCCCGGAATCAATTCAATGGAAAACTCTACTTCTCTTTCTGGTGGTAATTCATTCACTTCTTTCGGAAAAACTTCTGGAAAATCACATACCACTGGTAGTTCTCTACTCACTAATTTTTCCTTCGAATTCGCCAATGCAAACAACATAAACACCGTTGCACCACTCTTGATAGCTTCATCCACCTGTCTAGCTGTCATTTCCAGATTATCAGAATTAACTTCTTCAGGAAAGATTATTGTCTTCGCAAAACAGTTGATGTGAACACGGTTAAATTCTAACCAGTTCATCCCCAGGATTACATCGAGTTGTTTCAACGGAAGGCACGCTAAGTCCATCCCGAATTCTCTACTAAAATGTCAATCAGACAATTCAAGAATGCAGACGAAGTAGTTACTGAACCCGACGCAGGAGTATCAATAACCATACTTCCATTTATTTCAGATATTTCCAAATTCAACCTCTTAGCACAATCCAAAGAAATAAAAGAATGAGTTGCTCTAGTATCAATAATCGTAACTAAAGGTGTGCCATGAATAAAACACGTACCTTTAATTAGTCTATCCTCCGGAGTAGTCTCTGATCCAGACAAAGCAAAAACCTTTCCTCCCGCTTGGTTCTTCTTCGGTTTAGGACACTGTGGGCTAATGTGACCTTCCTCGCCATAATTGTAACAAGTCACAACTTTCTTCTTACAATCAGCGGCAACATGACCCACTTCTTCACATTTGAAGCACTTTTCTGGTTTAGTTTGCATTCATTCCTACGGTGCCCGACCTCACCACAGTTATAGCACCTGACAAAAGCACTGGAGTCTCCCTCACTAGGCTTCTTCCAATTACCAATCTTTGGATTATTTCTACCATATGGCTTACCCTTATCCATAGGCTTCTTCCCTTTTCTGTCAACTAACTCGCGAAAGTGAGATGACTTCAGCTTAAGATTATCTTCCTCGAAGATCCTACTACAGTCCACCAAGTCTACAAATCTCCGTATCCTCTGATATCTGATACCTTGCTTAATCTCATCACGGAGACCGTTCTCGAACTTGATGCATTTCGAGAATTCACTAGCTTCATCATTGTTGTAGTGAACGTAGTACTTCGCCAACTCAACGAACTTCGAAGCATACTCTAGTACTGTCATGCTACCTTGAACTAGTTACAGAAATTCAATTTCCTTTCGACCTCGTACGTCTTCAGGAAAGTACCTTCTCAAAAATTCTCTCTTGAACACAGCCCAAGAAATAGCTACACCATCGGTTTCCAGTTCAGCCCTGGTAGCCATCCACCAGTCATCAGCCTCTTCTGACAACATGTGAGTACCATATCTCACCTTCAGATTCTCAGCACAATCGATGACTCTGAAGATCCTCTCAATTTCCTTAAGCCACTTCTGAGCACCTTCAGGATCATGCGTGCCCTTGAACAACGGAGGATTGTTCCTCTGAAAACTGTTCAACTGCCTGTCAGCACCAATCACAGCTCCATTTGCATTCCCTCCCAGCACACCAGCAATCATGCCCAGAGCCTCAGCGATAGCATCATCGTTTCTTCCTCCTCTTCCAGCCATTGCTCTGCTTAAATCACAACCAATTTAATCAGAACAGAAGTATCGACAGTTAACTCGTACTAGTCGCATACACAGGAAACAAAACTGACACTAAGACTCTAGTCATAACGACCGACGATGCTCTGATACCACTATTGTAACACCCCTTACTAACCACGCGACCATTCAAACAAATCATTCAGAGTACATGAAATAAGGGTGCCACAATTCATAATAAAATAAACATCATTCAGCCATGTCATGCATTCACCGAGGTAATCATCATTAATAAAAAATGTTTCATGTTAACACAGCGGAAATTAAATCAAACGGACTAAGTTTAACATCTTTAAAACTTATCCTTCAAAGCATCAAAACACAACTAGAGTCATAAAACATAAACTCTAAACATCGCGTCCCCAGTGTTACAACTATCAGAGCATGACACCTGACGCTAACTAAAAACTGACTCATGAGCTAATCCTCACCGAGTCGAACAACCGTTATCCTCAATCTGAAAATGACAACATGTAAGGGTGAGTCTCATCATAATTAACAAATGTTATAAGGCTATAAAGCAATAACACATCATAGCTGCATCATTCACCCAATTGTTTCATAAACAGACATTCAACAAGTTTCACCATCACAAACGAACAACCAACACATCATCAATATTTATAACACTGAAATACATCCAATCATGTTATAAAAATATGCATAGGTATGGACTGACACTATGCATGTGGTACCAACATCATCAAATGGATATAACCCATGACCGATCCAACATCATCAAGATACGGCCCTGCCAGCACAGATTCCACACAATGGGAATCATGCCCTTTAGTGATCCAACACATCATCATGGATACAGCATCATCAACATATGATTATGAATGAATGGAAACATATACAACGTACTCATACCATCATCATCATCATCATCAATATCATCATCATTATCATCAAGTATGTTCATATATATTAGCATCATTCATTTACATCTCAATCATCACCATCATCATCATCAAAAAAAGACACACATGTTATGCATCTTTGAACTTTTTAAAATATCCCAAACACTAACAGCACGCGGCGCCATCTTAGTTCGCGGCGCGAACTGAGCATCTCAAAAATCCTTGGCTCTCTGCCAAGCTGTTCGCGGCGCAAACATATGCACGCGGCGCGAAACGAGAAAAAGTTATGCATTCGCGGCGCCAACACTGGTACGCGACGCGACCTGTGCGTATCATAACTTCCTGGCATTCTGCCAATCTGTTCGCGGCGCCAACCCTTGGACGCGGCGTGAACCGGTAATTTCAGAAACCCCAACCTGCAGAAAACAACATTCTACACATCCCAAATGCCCTCAAAATCATACGAGTACGAGTTTCAGAAAAATGAACCACACATACAACACAAATTGCACATTAGAATACACATTTCAGGTATCAATTAACACCATAACATCATACACATCATGGATTCAACAAAGGATTAAAAATCACACAATTTAACCCAATCCCTAAACCTATCATATAATTCAATTGATACAAATTCCACATCTATTCTATGCTATTAACTCCTAATCCGATAATAGATGCTAACCAGATAAGTTCCCCCTTACCTTAGCCAAATTCTTGAACTCTTCCTCTTTCTCTGCTTCTGCACTTTCACGTTCTTGCTCTCTTCTCCTCTTTTGCTCCTTTCACGTTCTTTCTCCAATTTTCCCCCTTTCCTTCTTTTATGAAAAACAATATACTTTAGTAAAAAGGCCTTGTGAATAGCACCCCTCCTTTTACTAAATACTACCTCGGCCCAATTCCATTATTTTCCATAATTTTTAGAGAAAAGCCAAAATAATCCCAATAAAATAATTTAAATTCTAATTAAATTAATTTAAGGAATTTACGGACGTTGCATGTATGGCCGAAGGTGTGGAACACCTTTGTGTGGATACGAATCTGGAGAGAGTAGTATGGTTTTTGCGTTGAGATGGTTGTGTCGATTGTATTTTCGAGGACGAAAATATTCTAAATGGCTGAGAGTTGTAACAACTCGATTTTATTCGCTATTATTTTAGTAATTATATTATTTAATGTTGTTAATAATTATTTATTTATTTAGTTATTATGTGATATAATAATTATTTAAGTATTTAATTATGTGTGTGTTTGTGTTATTTGGCTTAATTAAGTAATTAGAGAGGTTTTTATGATTTAGGCCTAAGTGGTAGAATATAACATAATAGATGGATTATGGGTTAAGCCCATTAAGATAAGAGATAGTAAGCATAGAGATTAGGGTTGGAGAATCATAACTCATTTTGGGGGAGAAAGAAGAAATAGAAGAGAGAAAAGCTCAAAGGGAAGAGCACTTGAGGGAAGAAGAAAAATTATAGAGGAAGCCTCAATTTTCACGGCAAGTTTCAGCAGAAAACCACCTTGGCAAATCGGCGTATCTCTCAATCCAACCGTTGGATCGTTCTGATACTTGGACACGGCGTTGCTGACTCGTAAAGGTAAGTTCTGACCGGAGCGATTTTCATTTTTAGGGTTTTAAGTTCGTCTGATAAGCCGATTTATGAACTAGTTTTTTGGTGTATCTCCAAATGACGTTAGGAGGGATTTCTTTTGGAGAAAAGCTTAGAGCTATCATGAAAGAGTCCAAATTTACCAAGGTAAGGGGAAGAATCCTTATTATTATGGGTTAGTATGATTGGGTCAATGGGTATATTAAAATGATTTAGGGATTTTGTTCTTCAAATTCTAGGTTTTGACATGTTTAGGGTGAAACCCCTAACTTTCTATGATTTGTGATTATTAGGTTTTGATGATAATCTTTAATATGTGATAATTAATTATGTTTGGAATATACTTGGACTTGGATTAATTATTCGGTTTATCGGTAAATTACGGTATTTTGAGAATTTGACCGTAATTGTGTTTTGGCTTGAATATTTATGTTGAGAATAATGTATTGCTATGCCAATGATGTTGTTTTATAATGATTCTTTGTGGGTAGTCGTATGGCATGAATCCTAGCGATTAGTTGTTTGATTGTGAAAGTGTGTATTAATATATATTGGCAAATGTGAATTAACATAAGATAGTATGATTACTAGTGTTAATTGGAATTTGTGTTCGTATTTTATAATTGGCCTATATATGTGAATAGTATATTCATTATGAATGTGTATATGTATAATTGGTGGATAATTCATAGAGTTTAATGACTGTATGGGATGTGATAATTGAATTTGGTGATGTTTGGATACATAATTTGGTGATAAATGTGAATATGTGATAATGATGGTTTGTGTACATATTTGACATAATAGTATTGAATCCTTTTGAATATTATACTATTGAACTTTGTTGCATACTTGAACATGTGAAATATATTGGATAATACTATTTACATGATTATGTTAGGTGTGATGAATTTCTATGATTGTTAATTAAATCATTGTACTTTATTATACTTTCTTCATAATGATTTGAATTCTCACTCTTCTGTTTGAGTGTTGCCCTTTGTTGGTAACGTGCAAGTTCTGACGATTAGTAGTTCGTGCAAGGTTTAGCCGGAGAGTATCCGCGTTTGTTGGGTGATTAGGTAGTGAGTCAATGCTCTGGTCATGTAATACTTGGTTAGGATTAGTATTATTGAACTCATGTTTTATTTTGGATATGTATTATGATACTATCTTGTGAACATGTATGTTTGTTATTTGTTGTTGAGAGGCCATAGTGCCGAATACCTTGGATATGATGTGATATTATCTTGTGGATTGGTATTGATATATGATTATGGTATGGAACATGATCGTTTATGAAATACATGAGTATTTATTATTTCCGTTGTGAATGCATATTTTTGATGAATTATGACAAGTGAAAGGTGTTACCTTGATGACCAGGTGTACTTGTATATTTGATGATGGATGATGTTGGTTTTTGAAAACTTTTAGTTTTTGGAAATGTCGATGTGAAGCCCTTTGTTTATATGCATACTTATTTACTCTAATTATATGTTAAATATTTAGGGTATTAGAAAGGGGTGTTACACATCATGCCTGAGCTGAAGTGAAGAGTTTTAGTTAAATCAGTTACGATTTAACTACTACAGTAGAGTGCAAAATATTCCATGAATATTATGCAAATCAAATAAAGACGTGAATTATTTAACAGGTCAAAAGAATCAATAAGAAGATTTGAGGAAGCAATCAGATGAATCAAATCAGAATATTTGAAGATTATACATTTTCTAAATATGGAGATATTCTCGGAAACTAAAAGATTGAAAACCTTGTTTGTAGCAGAAGTTAAATCGATAATTAAATAGCTAATATAATGTGATTGAAGGCCCAAATCCAGTTGGGTATAACTTTTAGATAGAAGACTTTGTAACCTAGAAAAGGAAGCCAGTCAAGAATAGAAAAGATGTAATCATTAGTGCTAGGTCAAGTGAACCTTCCGGGTTGTGGGAAGGTCACCATAATCCTCGAAACCTCTAGGTAAGAGGAGTACGTGTTATTATTGGAGGAAGCTTTGAATTAACTCCAAGTTGTTTGTTCATAGTCAAGAATTTTGGCCAAGGATTGTCATGGAAGTGTGTCTTCCAAACTATTTTTCTGTGTGATTAGAATGCATTGGGTATTAGGTCGTTGCTACAAATCCTGGGACTGGAGAACCGTACAACATCACTGTAGTGTTAGGAAGTGGGATGTGGATACTCCATATCTAGAGAGGATCTAGGTAGAAAGTGTGAATACAAGATTACACTCAAAGAGGTTTTTGATTTATGGCAAACTCAAATGAGCATTCAAACAACAAGGAGGAATCAGAAAAGCAAAGCATTTGATCACTCATGAAAGCACAAGGTGATCCACTATGCATATAAGTCGACTCAACACAAGCTGGACATGAAAAATGCAGAAAATCAGCAGTTAGGTCGACCTACTGTCAACCTAGGTCGACCTAAAATGAAGGAAAATCCATATACCTCTGCTAGGTCGACTCACAGACCATTTAGGTCGACTCAAAATGAAGAAATCTTCACATCAGTCTGCTAGGTCGACCTACATGGCAACTAGGTCGACCTAATCTGTGAAAATGTCCCCAGAATGCATTTGAAGAGGATTCTGGTCGACCTACTCCTTCAACAGGTCGACCTAACTGGGAGAAAAATTCTGCAAGCTCTGTTAGGTCGACCTAAACACTACAAGTGGTCGACCTAACTGATCAAGAAAGTTCAAAAATCAGTTTTTCTTGGTTCTAACTGTTATGCAACATATATATTGTGCAAGGGTAATTATTCAAGCAACACCAACGACTGAAAGATACACAAACGCTTCTCATCTTCGTTCTTCATCATCTCCAACACAATTACACATAATCATTCTTGCGTTGCGGGTTAGTGATGGGTTCGATAACGTCCATGGAACGGAATTGAAGATTCCTAGTGGGTGAAGGTTTGTGGGGTTTGTTGGTGAATAAAATCTGCGGGTTTTGTCCTCCACGACGGGTGGTTCTTGGGGGTTTTTATCAAGAGGCGTTCATTGAGGATTCGGCTGAGTGTAACGATTGAGGAACGGGGAGTTCAAGGAATCAAGACACTGCAGAAGGGAATCAAAGTGAAGCTCTTGGATAACCTTGATCTGGCTCAAGATTAAGGGGGAAGAAGATTCAAAGGATCGACATAATTGGTTTATCGTTTATCGCTTTGTTATCTTCTTTGTATATACTACTTTCAACATTAATGAAAGATTACCCAATTTCAATTTGGAATTGGGGGCAGACGTAGTCGTAGCGAGGACGATCGACGAACTGCCTAAACAAATATCGTGTTCTTGTCGCTTTTACTTTCTCTTTTACTTTCTGTTCATAATTGGTTATAAGTGCAAAATTGATCAACGATTCAAGTGTTAAAATTGTGAATTAAAATTCTGCACAAACATCACAATTCACCACAACTTGAATCACTATCAATTTGAACCTATCACCAAGTGTTTGTGTTTTTGCTTAATCCAATCTTACTGCATTGCAAATCAAAGTTGTCAATCTAGAAGTTAATTGGATTTCAGTTGTTAAACGTATTGGTTAGCTATCATATTACTTCACCATCAATTCCACTTACTATTTGGTTTTGAAACACATACGACCTTTGCAATAGCGGTCCAGAATAGACGCAAGTCGATTCAGAACCGCTTTCGCTCAAGTCTGTAGAAAAATCTGTAAAAACTTAGTGAGATCTATTCACCCCCCCCTCTAGATCTATAGGCCAGCGTCTAACAAGTGGCATCAAGAGCTCTGGTTTATTCCGTGCTACGTGAAACACTTATTGGAAAGATGGCTTCTGGACCTAAAGGGGCTCATAATAGAGCTCCAGTTTTCAACGGAGAAAACTACGGCTATTGGAAGGATTGTATGTGTGTCCATATCAATGCAATTGATAGGAACATCTGGACAGCTATTGTCAATGGTCCATTTCAGATCACTATGACAAATGCAGCTGGTGCAGTTGTTCCAAAACCAGAAGATACTTGGAATGCTGAAGATGAAAAGAAATATGCATACGATTGGAAAGCGAGAAACATTCTAATCTCAGCTCTAGGAGTTGATGAATACTATCGCGTTTCCCATTGTAGATCAGCTAAAGCTATGTGGGACACATTGCAAGTTGCCCACGAGGGAACGGATGATGTCAAACTAGCTAGGATCAATACGTTAACTCAAGAGTTCGAACTTTTCCACATGGAAGATGGTGAAACCATCGAAAGCATGCAGAAAAGATTCGTTCACCTGAAAAATCGATTAAATTATCTTGATAGACCTGTTTCCAATGTAGTTGCTACTAACAAAATCTTAAGGTGTTTGAACAGGGAATGGCAGCCCAAAGTTACAGCAATTAAGGAAGCAAATGATCTCAACACTTTAGACATTACCACTCTCTTTGGTAAACTAGAGGAACATGAACAGCATCTTAAATGCCTTGACATGCATGAGAAGAGGACAAAGAAAGAAAAGAACATGGAGAAAGAGGTAGAGAAGAAGTCAATAGCTCTAAAAGCTTCGAGCTCCAAGACCTCAAAACGAGAGCCAAAGGATAGTGACACAAGTGATGACGAAGACTCCGATGATGAGGAAATGGGACTGTTTGTGCGAAGATACAACAAATATCTAAAGAAAAATGGAGCAAAACATTCCGACAAAGGATTGATCAACTATAGAAAGCAATCAAACATGTTCAAACAAGATGACGACAACAAAGGAAAGATCAAAGGTCTTTGCTTCAATTGTGGGAAAGCCGGTCACTACAAACCGGATTGTCCATACCTTAAGAAAGAAAAGGAGAAGAACCAAAGCAAAGGTCATAACAAATCTAAAAGAGCTTACATAGCATGGGAAAGTGATTCATCTAGTGAAAGCTCGTCAAGCGATGAAGAAGAATCAGCAAACCTATGTCTCATGGCTCATCAAAACAAGAAAAAGAAAGCTGTAAGTCATCTTAAACCTGAACTCGTAGATAAGGTATCTCATTCTCAACTAAAACTTGCTTTTGAAGAATTACATAGAGATGCAATTAAAGCTTTCAAACTTTTGGCCTCAAATAAGAAAATATTTTCATACCTTGAATCAAAAGTTGAGAAAACCGAAAGGGATATGGAAGCTTTAAAACAATCTATGCTAGACATTCAAAAGGACAAAGTTGAATTAGATCCTACATCATGGTTTGGTTGTGAGACATGTCACATTTGGCAAAAAGAAGTAAGAGATCTAAAAGCCAAGTTAGACAAGGCTCTACAACCAAAAGTGACTTTTGCGGTTGATCCAAACAAGTTCAAAAGATCGTATACTCCTTTATATAGTAAATACACTTTTGTACCAAAAGTATCAACTAGCAAAACTCCATATTCTCATCATATTACCTGTCATTATTGTTGCAAAAAGGGACATACCATTGAAAAATGCAAATTTAGGAGAACTTTAGTTCCTAAAGGAGTATTTCAATGGTTGCCTAAGTGCAACAAATTGTGTACTCACCATCCAGGACCCAATGAAGATTGGGGACCTTCCACTCTAATTTAATCTCGCAGGAAAAGTGTCTTGACATCGCCGAACGGTGGTAGTTCCTTGATAGATGGTGCTCAAGACACATATAGGAAGACATACAAATTTTGGTATGTCATCTATGAAGACAGTTTGAAGAATCATACTTGGCAAAGGAAATGTAGGTGTCCTAGCCATAGCAAATGTATGAGATACATTACAAATACAGATATTCCGAGAAACACATAGGACGCAGTACTTGATGTGCAAATTGGCAAGTTGCATTGCAAAGAGATTTTAAACCTATTCTTAGCAGAATATTGTTTGGGACTATGTCCCGCATCCGGGAGAACATCGAGTAATTGATACTAGATAAGTTTTTCGCAAGAATAAACCTGTGAAACATTCCATCAAAACAATTCATTATCAAATCTAAGAGTATGGCACACTGACGAGAAGACTCCACACAATGATGACAAAACACCTACATATTGAGAAAGCGGTAACATGTTTATTGTTCACTTCCAAAAATTTTATTGATGCTATAATATGCTATCAATTAACATGCTTATAGTGACTTCATGTGCTCCTATCTACTCTTCTCAAATACTTATGTATATGTGTTCATCATTTCATTCATAACATACAATGGTTGTGCATTCAAGCAAATGACAAAACAAAAATACATCATATAGAAACATTTCTAAGGCATTTTCATCATTGAAAGCAACTTAGGTCAACCTACCCTGTATTTGAGTCGACCTACATAAGAAGGTTCTTTAGAAAAACCAAAAAGGGCCAGTTGCGTCGACCTACTCACAAATTAGGTCGACCTAATTTGGTTATTTGTATTGTTACTTCTGTTAGGTCGACCCAGCTTCACTTTAGGTCGACCTACTGCGTAAACTTTTCCATATTTGGGCCTGTTAGGTCGACCCGACCCAATGTCATGCATTCAAAACATTCCATTCTTGCATTCCCTCTCATTCTCATCTCTTTTGGTACGGCTAACCCTAATTCCTCAAACTCTAAACTATCAAAAATCATCCCTCTCTCACTCAAAGCATCTCCAATCATGCCTCCAAAATCAAGAAAAGGAAAGGAAATTGCTTCCAGTTCATCATCTCAACCGGTAAGTGCTCTTGTTCATCCTGATTGTAGAGAAAACTTTGAGAAGTGGCAGATGAAAAGGAAAATTGTTAAGCAATATACTTATGATCCAAATCTTGTCGAAAACATGCATATCCCTGATGTCGCTGCGTTAATTGAACACCAAAATATTCATCCCTTATTGCAATGTGATACCCCGTACTGTGAGAATACCGTTAGGGCTTTCTATGCAGGATTTACAAAAGGAGACGGTTGTAACTTCCGTTTCAAATTGGGATCTAGATCGCATGTTGTTGACAAACGGGTCTGGATTAGTATTTTTGGTCTGACAATCGTTGGTGATGAACTCCGTATGGTAGACGGGGATGTACCGGGAAACTATGATCATGAGGCCTACATGAAGTCAATCCTCAAAGATCCTTCCGTATTTGATAGACCAAATGAAACAATAACAGCTGGTCATTTGAAGCGAGATCCTAGACTCTTGAACTGGGTAATCTCAAGAATCATTCGACCAAGGGCTGGAGGATATTCAAGAATTGAAAGAAATGAAGTGGTGCTCATGTATCTGCTGCAAAACAGAACGCGTTTACACTGGCCTCACTTCCTTGCTGCTAAGTTTCATGAAGTCAAACAGAAAACTACAGCCCTATGTTATGGTTCAATCATTCAAACAATTGTCAATCACTTTGGTATGCGACTTGATCACTTACACTACACTCGCGTACATCAATCCCAGGAATTCTCACAAACCACCTTGACTCTTATGGGATATCATTGGAATCCTGTGAGGAAGACATATTATCTCATTCAAAAAGGAACAGGGAAGGTTATCTACAACTATGATGATCCTACGGAGTTTGGAAACAATGTAGGAAATGAGGAAGAGGGAAACGATCAAGAAATAGCAAATGAGGAGGATCAAACCATGGAAGACATAGCTCATGACACAGATCCAAATTGGCAATATGTTCCGTCTCAACAGGAAGAAGTTCCTTGGGGATACACTGCTCCACCTCCTCCTGATCAATCTAACATAATATCTATGCTTGAAGCTATGCAACTTCAACAACAGCAGAACTTTGAAACTCAACAGCTTCAATTTCAAACGATGCAGCAGCTTCAACAAGATAGATATGAGGAACAACAACGGCAATACCAATCTCTGTACGGCTTGGTTCAGGAACAAAGGAACGATTTTGAGACGTTTGCATCCAACTCCATATTGAGGCAGAATCAGTTTGAGGAAACGGCATTGCATCGTCATGCTAACATCAGCCAAAGCTTCAACACTCTTAACATGTCGGTGCTGGATTTGTTGGAACAGGTTGAAGAAGATCGACCTCACACATTTCAAAGAGGAAGAGGAAGAAGGGGCAGGCGTTAGGACATATCGTTTATCATATCATCATTTCATTGCATTTCATGCCATTAAGTTTCTTTTGTTTTGTTTTGTTGTTAAAAACATTATATGATGTAGCACTCTATGTTCTCTTTTATAACTCTTTTGAACTACTATGTATGTTGTTAGCTTGCTTTAAAACATGATTAGCCCTTATGATTTCACCATTTACGTGTTATCTATCTCTATGACTACCGGTATTCTTTATTTTTCTTGTTTCTCTTCTACTCTGCTCTCTTTGTTTCTCTTTTTGATGTTGTCAAAGGGGGAGATAGATACAATAGATGCTGAGTGTACGGGGGAGCCTTGGTGAGAGATTGCCCTGTTGAGAGATAGATGCTGGATGTACGGGGGAGCTCTTTTGAGTCCTTGTCACTTACTACCAAAGCTTTTGAGTATTGGTTTGCCATCATCAAAAAGGGGGAGTTTGTGAATACAAGATTACACTCAAAGAGGTTTTTGATTTATGGCAAACTCAAATGAGCATTCAAACAACAAGGAGGAATCAGAAAAGCAAAGCATTTGATCACTCATGAAAGCACAAGGTGATCCACTATGCATATAAGTCGACTCAACACAAGCTGGACATGAAAAATGCAGAAAATCAGCAGTTAGGTCGACCTACTGTCAACCTAGGTCGACCTAAAATGAAGGAAAATCCATATACCTCTGCTAGGTCGACTCACAGACCATTTAGGTCGACTCAAAATGAAGAAATCTTCACATCAGTCTGCTAGGTCGACCTACATGGCAACTAGGTCGACCTAATCTGTGAAAATGTCCCCAGAATGCATTTGAAGAGGATTCTGGTCGACCTACTCCTTCAACAGGTCGACCTAACTGGGAGAAAAATTCTGCAAGCTCTGTTAGGTCGACCTAAACACTACAAGTGGTCGACCTAACTGATCAAGAAAGTTCAAAAATCAGTTTTTCTTGGTTCTAACTGTTATGCAACATATATATTGTGCAAGGGTAATTATTCAAGCAACACCAACGACTGAAAGATACACAAACGCTTCTCATCTTCGTTCTTCATCATCTCCAACACAATTACACATAATCATTCTTGCGTTGCGGGTTAGTGATGGGTTCGATAACGTCCATGGAACGGAATTGAAGATTCCTAGTGGGTGAAGGTTTGTGGGGTTTGTTGGTGAATAAAATCTGCGGGTTTTGTCCTCCACGACGGGTGGTTCTTGGGGGTTTTTATCAAGAGGCGTTCATTGAGGATTCGGCTGAGTGTAACGATTGAGGAACGGGGAGTTCAAGGAATCAAGACACTGCAGAAGGGAATCAAAGTGAAGCTCTTGGATAACCTTGATCTGGCTCAAGATTAAGGGGGAAGAAGATTCAAAGGATCGACATAATTGGTTTATCGTTTATCGCTTTGTTATCTTCTTTGTATATACTACTTTCAACATTAATGAAAGATTACCCAATTTCAATTTGGAATTGGGGGCAGACGTAGTCGTAGCGAGGACGATCGACGAACTGCCTAAACAAATATCGTGTTCTTGTCGCTTTTACTTTCTCTTTTACTTTCTGTTCATAATTGGTTATAAGTGCAAAATTGATCAACGATTCAAGTGTTAAAATTGTGAATTAAAATTCTGCACAAACATCACAATTCACCACAACTTGAATCACTATCAATTTGAACCTATCACCAAGTGTTTGTGTTTTTGCTTAATCCAATCTTACTGCATTGCAAATCAAAGTTGTCAATCTAGAAGTTAATTGGATTTCAGTTGTTAAACGTATTGGTTAGCTATCATATTACTTCACCATCAATTCCACTTACTATTTGGTTTTGAAACACATACGACCTTTGCAATAGCGGTCCAGAATAGACGCAAGTCAATTTAGAACCGCTTTCGCTCAAGTCTGTAGAAAAATCTGTAAAAACTTAGTGAGATCTATTCACCCCCCCTCTAGATCTATAGGCCAGCGTCTAACAGAAAGGTCATTGAGTAGGGATTAATTGAGGGGGTGTAAATTGGGACTGTTTAGCCCTGAATTAAGATTGTTGATAGTGGAGTTCATTCCTGGCTTGGTATGCCCCCAAAGTAAGCGTGTTTGTCACCAAACTGGGTCAACAAATTACTGGTGTCAATTGTCTTCCGGTTTGGCATAAATTTGTATATACCATGCTGATGTTTCTTAATAGATCAAATGTCTCGACATCTTTCAAGACATCTGGCTCTGTTACACCAGAATTTTAAATTGAATCTTAGCGAATAAACAACAAAGATTCTTTACAAAACTCGTAAAAGTTACACTTATTAATAGAAATGTTTCCAATCTAAAACCATTTCCAAATAAACAACTTAATCTTCCACCCTATGTTAGAAATGAAAAATTTACAACCATTAAAAATAATATTGTTCCTATTACGCTAAATGCTCCACACCACTACTAACCAAATAGAACACGCCTTGCCTTTCAAGACCCCTAATTTCCTACCTTCAACAAACCAATTCTTCAAGGATAACCAAAATAAACCACCATTATGAAAAGAGAAACCACACCACACAAAAATGCCCCTCCATTTTAATTTAACAAAAGGACATTCCAAGAAAATATGGGCAACCAATTCGACCTCACCTGAGTAAAAGGAACACAAAGCATCAGTTAATGAGAAAATAATATCTATGTAGACGAGCCGATCCTTCGAAAGGAGCCTATTCCACAAACATCTCCACCCGAAGACTTTGATTCTATAAGGAAATTGAGCTTTCCAAATATCTCGAACAACCGATAAAGGACCGTGATCAAGACCGTCAATTGAGCGTAAATTGAACTAAACCTCGTACCAACTTTTTGTCGAGTAACCCGCCTCCTGATCTGGCTGCCACTTAACCATGTCAACAATCAAAGGGGGCATGCAAACAGAATTGAAACGAAGCTAAAACTGCTGAGCAGACACCGCGACATCCTCGGAAACCTTCGAAGGGATGCCTAAAGAGCCACATCCCAACCGTCCTCCGCCGCGACCCCATTAAATCCATGTCCACGTCCTTTTCCTTGCTAGCATCTAAGAGCACAAGAAAGTCCAACATCAAACTATTAGAACCATTCCAAATAGCACTCCAGAAAGAGGTGTCGACCTCAGTGCCCATACAAAAGCCACACTATAGAGACAATATAGGAGAGGAAAATTTGGATTCAAGTTTAAGCAAGTTCAAACACCAAATAGATTTTCCAATGGAAGAAGGGAAGAGGATGCTGAATGAAGCTGATTTGTTGTTGACTTTTTGAAATAAAAATCAGGTGGAAGAGGTGGTCTGGTAGAAGGAGTGACGGTACAACTAGTATGTTGACTCTTGTACCCTAATTTTTGACCATAAGATCCCACCTTATTTGCATTAGATCTCAAATTGTATGTTCATCACTATCATCATTCATAAATCATTCATGTATCATTTTCTAACCAAAAATATAGAAAAATATTGTGTTTGCTTGTTGCTTGTTTTCTAAGATAGGTGACTAAACAAGGAGATCAAGAAAATTAGGGTTTTGTGGCTCACAAGGTGGCCCAATATTTCTCATATGCTCAAGTGATTTCTCTCATTGATATCCAAACCCAAGTGTGGTTCAATTCAAGATCAACAAATTTCAAAATTCATCTGGTGCACAATTAGGGTTTTTGACCTAGTTCTCAAGAAGTTGACTTTTGGTCAAAGCATGGTTCCATGCCTCAAAAAATGATTCAAGGGTCTCCAATACCTCATTGTAATCCCTTCCTAACATCCAGTTGGCTAGAAGAGCTTGATTCCACTAATGCTTAGAAGAAATCAATTCATTTGGAAAAATTCAATTATTCAAGATCATCTTTGACTTTTGAGGAATTTGTCAACAATGAACTTTTGAAGATCAAAATCATAAATATATGATTATTGAATTCATTTGATCAAGAAAAGTCAAGAAAATCAATTAAGAATACAAAGGTCAATAATTAGGGTTTTGACTTTTTCTAGAAAAAATACATCTTTTTTACTCAACTTTGAAAGGCTGTAACTCCCTCATTACTTGGGCAAAGTTTTTGCGCCAAATCTCAATTTAAAGAGAAAGTTAAAATCTACAATTTTGTAAATTCGAGCATTCTTCCAAGAAGTGAATAGATTTTAAGTTATGGAGCCATGAAGTTGCCTACTTTTTCTCCAACACTTAGAAAAATTTCAAGACACATTGATTCCTTAAAAAGTCCAACTTTGAGGTCACTTTTCATTAAGATTTCTTGAAATTTGAAGAAACACCAAACATGAAAGTTTTAGCGAAAGTTTAGGGCTTTCCCAAAAATACTAGAACTCCTCCGTAGCAATTTTGAGCTTGGAGATTTGAAGAGACGAAGTTAGTGTTTCATTCTTGAATTACAAGTTATTTTTATGAAGAACCAAGTTTCAATCTAGAACCAAAGCTACATGATCTTTGTTGGCATATTGAAGCAATTGGATAAATCTAAACAATGAAGTCGCATCAAATGTTATTTATCCCACGAGAAGAAAGGAAAACAATGAAGAAAACCTATAAGGGAGAAAGCAAGGTTTCACGACCAAGAGAAAGGGTAAGAGTGTTGGTTACGCAAAGGGAAGGTGTAGTTTCTCTAAGGTTGGCATGCATTTTGCTAAAATATATTGAGGAACATCATGTTGAAAGAAATGCAAGATGACTTAGCATTCAGACTTCAACATGTCGAACAAGATGTCATAACATTCTAGCATGACATCCTGACTACAGAAGCTGGTCTGTCAAGTGAATCAGGCGGTTTTAATTGCTACAGGAATCTCATGTTTCAGCTCAGAATATTTGGAAAAATCAATTAGCTGATATTTTTACCAAGATTGATTCAACCAAGAGATTTCCACACTTTCTATTATTGGAGACAATATAGGAAAGTTTGGATGTAAGACCTATTTTCTTGGAGATAAAGTAGCATATTTTTGGCAGCCTCTTTGCTGCATTTTAAAGCCCAGTCCAGTCGAAGATAAATCTATAAATAGAAGGGTTGTAACCTAGTTTTAGGTGGAACTGATGTTATATGTTTTAGGGTTTTAGGAATCCTTATTTTTCTGTAAGTTCCATATGTGTACATTCACAAACTTGTAGGTGTTGAATGTTGTGTGATCTCCGGAGCTGTTAAGCAAGGAGAGTATTTCATCCTCGTAAGCTTTTAAGTATAGAGGAGTGTGTGTCTTGGAAGAGTGTCTTCTAGTTTTATGTGTTTCTTATTATTTTGTCACAGGGCGTTGTGATTGAGGGGATTTGAGGAGGGCCTCATACCTAGGTGAGTCTTAGGTAGAAGTCATAGGAAGGGTAGTGATTAAGTAATAAGTGTAAACTAGGACTATTTAGCTTCGAATTGATACTATTGTATATTGGTTTCATCCCTGGATTGGTATCCCCCAAAGTAGGAAGGATTGTTCCGAACTAGGTAAATATATTGTTGCGTTCTTTACTTTCTGCTCTATTATTATTGCTGTTATCTGTCGCTACCCGCGAAAATTAACAGAGTCGCCACTAACATATTTATCCTGAAAAGGAAAGGAATGCCAGCAAACCACAAAGCAAAACATCGGTCTTACGACCAGAGAAAAGGGTAAGGGAGTCGGTTACGCGAGGGGAAGGTATTAGCACCCCTCGCGCCCATCGTACTCGATGGTATCCACGCTAGTGTCTAAATCTATGGGTGTGTAATAAATCTACGCTAATCTGAACTAAAATGAATTCAGAATGTAGGGAAAAGAAAGGGTTATACTCGCACGGGACCTACCCCGCTGCCTACGCATCCTTTTTGAGGAATCAGAGGTACCGTAGCTCGACTGACTAGTTTCTGTTTGTTTTGTGTTTGTTAGGTGAAAGAGTTACATTCACACTCCGCTGCTCGACCTTTGGAGACTTAGGCTTGGGAATGGAGCGGAAATAACAAGCTCTTAAGAAAAGAAAATCAAAGAGTGTGGTTTGTGTTTTAAAATATGCATGAGGAAAACCTAAGCTAAGGGGGAAAGCTTGCTACCTAATGTTATCATACAAAGGGTACAAGTATAAACTAAGCTAACAACCTATGGGGAAAAAAGCGAAAGCAAACAATAATGTCACACAAACGAGCTCCGCTCGTAAAGCAAACAAACCAACGACACTAGCCGAATGGTAGAAAAGCGGTCCCGCCATAGCCAAGGGGAGCGAATCACCCGAGTCTACCAAGCATTAGACCTCGTGAAAATGATCGGGCCATAGACAAGAGGAGCGGATCCCTCTCAGCAACCAAGCCTTCACGGATCGGAAAGGAAAACGGTGTGTGCGTACACCGAGCATCAACAACGAGCGACGCGAGCTATAGGAAATGCGGGGGTTCGGTTGCATGAACCCTTTTCCTGACATACTCGATAACAAGATCTTGTGCAGGATCGGAAGCAAGCAACGTGTAGCATGCGCATACCGAACAGACTCGATGAGACTGTGCGGGGGGTGATTGCTAATCCTTTCCACATGCCTTCCAAGAGGACTTAACGGAGTGCCATATAGGACTTATTACACCGTGACTCCCTGCCGCAAAGCACAAATGTAAACATACCAACAAAAATAGAGCCTCTTTCGAGGGCTTTGCCAGATGCATGTCTAAGTCCTACCGAGAAAGCAATAAAGTGCAAGAAAAATAAAATGAAACGGGACCAATACCAAACAGATTATGATCCGTAAATCGTAGCGAAGAGAGCAAGGAAACTAAGGATCCCGCGGGCGAGCTATCAAAGCAAAAGCAAATAGTTAGCACACCAATTATCCATGAAAGCACACAAAGGTCGAAATGCACGTCGAGCATAATCATAATACACCTGCAAGAGGAACAAGCAAACCAAACAAGCAGATATAAAGTAATAGGAACGTGTCTCCAAGATGAGAACACGACATGAGTGAATGAAATCGTGTTCCGCAAATAAAGCGGAACACTCGAGTAATAAGCGTCGATCGATGACTATCCAAAAGCCTTGCACACTAGCACACAAGTTAGAGATAACAAACATCGCAATCGGAATTGCGTTATTTGAATGATAAACTAAACCGGAAATGGATAACGAAATAGAGGATGAAAACATAGCGAAAGCAAAAAAGAAGAAGCATGGGATAATATTCAAAAGCAAATCAAATATGTATACCGAAACTACAAAAGTCAAAACAAGTATTTACATGCACAACGATACACCGAAACGGCGAAACCGGGTAAAAACCGTGAAAATTAACTCGTCAGAATTAAGCCAAAATTTTATGGTAAGCTAGAAACGTGCCAAAGAACTCAAATATGCGGTCAGAATTTATTTAATCGGCCCGGAGGCACGACTTTCGAAACGGGACAGTAGCAAAAACGGTAGAAAAAATCGACCGAAACCGAAAATAAACTGTACAAACAGCTCCGAAAATATTATTACGTATGAAAAACATTATTCACATGCTCAAAAACACTTCCTAAATCAAAAGTTACGCAAAATGAAACAAAGCTGACACGACGCGCGTAAATAGCAAAACCGAGCCAAACGCGACGAATAGACAAAACAGAAAAGTGCAGCACCTCAATAACAACTAGTAGCACAAGGAAACATCAATTCAACACTTAGAAATAAGCCACAACCCAAATCAATAAGTTCTATGTCAAAAGAAAACAATTAAATGTCAAATTTCATGAGTTGTGAAGATGAAATTGTAGTGTAAAGGGAACAAGTGAAAATTCTGCATAATTGTGATGCTAAAACAGTCCCATCAATGCTCCTAAAACACATATAAACTCAAGAGAAAGTCTCACCACAATAGCACAATGATAGCACATATTTACAAGTAGAAATATGACACGAAAACATGGTTTCAAGTAGCAATTAGAGTATCAAACTTGCTGCACTTTATTGATGAAAAACCAATCCCCAAAAAAGCCTTAAAATCATTACCAATCTCAATACAAAGTTTCATATAAGTTGGTAAAAGATAGCATATACTTGTAAGTGAAATTTGGACATGGAACATGGTTTTAAAGTGGTAATAGCAACACAAGTGTAATCAAAAATCAAACCAAGTTTAGAAACATTTTCATGTGGTAAATCAAACATCAACATAACATTGAAGTGTCAAACAAGTTTCAACCAAAACAAAATTTCTTTCACACTCTCAACATACATCAAAACAAGTGTAGAACTTAAGCATCAACCAACACTTTTTATGCAACATCTCAACAAATAGAATCATTAACAAATCAACATCAAGCATTGCCAAGCATTTTCACCAACAAAATCAATTCCACCATTGCACAATTCACCTAAACATGACATGAACTAATTTTCCAGCAATATTAAATCAATGAAATAGCACTAAAAGGTCAACAAATCAACACTAAAACATCACCAAAAAATCCAGCATTTATATGTTTATGCAACCATGATTTCTATGCATTTTAAAATGCCAAAACATCGACAAAAACACCATAAACTTCCAGCACTATTATATCACTTGAATTACCACTAAAACTCATAAAATTCACACTAAACCATGAAGTAGTATCATCAATTAGTCACTACAACAATGCCCCTCAATGTTTCATCAATTATAGTCAAAAATCAACTCTCACACTCATTTTAACAAACATGTTATGTGTCAATTTTAAATTCAAGAGCAACATCAACAATTATTAACACACACCACATTTAAGTTTCACATTTGAATCAATTAATCAAGATCAACATGAATCATTCAAACAACAAGCGACTATTATCATCAATTATCAAAAATCATCCGTCGACAATCAAACATCATCATCAATTATTATATTAATTCGGATCAAGCAACAAACTCAATGATCTAACAAGATTTATAGTGAATTTACCGGATCAAACGAAGAGATCAAGATCGGATGAACATGAACACGACGCGAACACGACACGAACGTGAATCCGAGAGATCTAGGGAGGGAGAGTGGCGTGAGATCCTAGGGAGAGAAGAGAGAGGTGTGTGACACTTCAATCGGAGGAACGGTTCTTGATGCTTGCTTTGATCTTCATTTGTTCTTGAGATTTGATCTTGAATGGATGATGATTGATGAAGTTTTTGTGAGTTTTTGTAGTTTTGATTCAAAGAAATTGAGAGAGAATTGAGAGAAAGTGTTTTTGATTTTTTTGGGTGAATTGAAGTTATGAGAGAATATGAAGAAAAATAACTTATATAGTGTGAGTGGCGAAATGTCCAAAACGCCCTTAATTATCTCTTTTTGACTTGTTTTCGAGGAAACTCGGTTCGACTCTGAATTCCGGAACGAAACCAATGCCATTGTGAAGATGACCAAATTCGTGAGTTGTCGCCGCGAGAATCGTCTCAATCCGATAAGCAATGAAGAAAATACACCCGTTTGAATGACGAGAAACGCCGATTCATCTAGTGCGACTATGCAGAATTTTGTGAGTACCGCTCAAAGTACTCGATAAAACTCCATCTTCGGCTCGAAATCTGAATAAGCATGTGTGACGAAGAATCAAAGCTAACGAGCTTTCTGAGAGAATGTCGCCGGAACGGACTTCATACTATAAAAATCGAAGAAGTTATGAATTTTCAAACTTGGCGCGACATACCCGAAAACACACTTTTCACCGAAAGATTACGATGTTCAACAAAATGCTGGGAGTTTTTAGTGCATAATTGGTCTTTGGTCCAAATATATGAAATCTCGGTAATGATGACACGGAGCTCCAGTTAAATTTTCGAGCGAATCCGACGAGCGGATTGTGAGATATGAATTTTCTGAGGCCCGAAACCCTACATTCAGCACCTTTTTCCATCATAATGTCATACCCCAAATTTGTCCTACCCTTTTGCTTTCAATTGGCTCAAGCTTCGCATCTCATTTGCATACTTCCGTTAGGTCATCTAACACATCATGCATTTATTAACCAATAAACTTGACTTTGGGATCAAGGGTTGAAAGTTTAGGGCTTATCTACAGCTTTGAGGTTCCTATTTCAGATTAACTTGTTTCAACTGGTTCTTCTATATGCTTTGGGAGGTTGGAATCAGGGTTTGGATTCATGGTTACCGTGGACGTCTCTTTCATCACAAGGTCATTTTTCATCACAATTCACCAAGATCAAGAGTTCCGGGTTTATTTCCCTAGATGTATCAGAAGATCAGAACTCCTTAACCATGATATCCGCGTTGGTTAATTCAAGTAAGATTTATTGGATTTCATGTTAAAGTGTTTTGTTGGGCCTTACTTCTTATCGTACTCAAAGACGCCATGCATTATTGTGTTACAAGCGTAATAGTATAAGAGGTGAGCTAGTAGACTTTGATCAAAACAGTTTTGTTGCTCCCAAGTGCAAGAAGTTATGTGCCAAGGATTTCGTGAACATAAAGTCAAAGAAGATTGAGAATTCGAGCTCTAGATCTGAAAGAGAAAAAGATCCTGAAAGATGTATCATTTTTATTCTAAAATCCCGAGACAAAGTTTTCTCGCAAGTTCAAGTCATGCTAACAATACTTCAAACTATTATACAAAATGCCATTCACATACATTCAAATCCCATACAAAATATATTATCCAATATACATCCAAGTTCATCACTATGTCAAGAGGAAATACATAAAAAAAAAGGAGAAGAAAGAATGCTTTTGGTATATTGTTTGTAGTTTTAATCTTCATGATAGTTTTGTTCACATATCCAAATTCGCAATCATCACAGTATCTTTCCATTTGCGAGCTGCTCGCAATGAATAAAAAGAGGAAGCAACACTCTATGCACTTTGGTTAAAAACCTTGCACAAAATTAAATCAGCCAATGTATTTATGGATGAAAGGGGGAGCTGCAAGCAGTTCTGATGCTTCGCCATTATATGATTCCGGCTTGCCGAATCCGAAAGCTGTTAACGTTCAACAGTGGTCATTGAAGACCGTAACACCATTTTCCTTCAATTAAGATTCTGCATAAAACCAATTCAACTCAGGAATCCAGGAAAAGTCATACACTGCAGTCATACCAGTTTAGGCCAGATCCAAATAAATTGAACAAAGCAACACTAAATTAGGGACAAGGCAAGTTGAACAGAAATATATACAAACCAAAATTCAGCTCCACTCACAAACAAAATTCATACACATACAGTTCCATCCTTACCAGTTTCCATAAACCAAAAACTCAGCCTCCATAAATAGATTTCATTTCAATTCTAAACCAACTTGACAATTATAGCTTATATTCATCATCCACATCCAACAAAAACCTATTCAAACATTCACCAACATAACAGTAGCCTATTCTATCATATTATATCAGTCCAAGCTCACAAATTTCAACCATACCTGCATAAAAAGAAAGCGCAGTCACTTAATCGTCCACTTTGACAAATTTTTCAATCCAAAGCTTAAGCACACATGAATTCACTCCATTCATTCAAGCAGATCTGCAGCAAGTGACAAACCATAGAACAATGCATCAGAAAATGGTCCAATTCCAAATTCAAATACCAACAACCTTACACACATTATAAAATTTCAGCATAGTTCAGAAAATCCACATTCAATCAAGAGAAATCATAACAGATTCACTCTCACCTATACACCTCTTTTCTTCATCCATCACTCTCCATCTTCAATCCTCATAACAGCCAGCCTTATGTTCAGACCATGGCCCCATCTTATTCCAACCCTGCATTTGATAACTCAAAACCAGAGGAATAAACACATCATGTATAGCAGTCAGTTTCACTAACTTTCACTAATAGCCACAATGTAACAACAACTAGTTTTTAGCATAACTAACCATGTTATCCTATTTCCTAACTACTAACAGTCCTACCCTCCAACTATCTTTTTTCCAAAACCTAACTAACTGAGTCAGAGGTTACTTACTAACAGCAGCTAAACAAACTCACTCTCTAACTGTCATAACAGAAATACCAAACAGAAAAACCATTTTGTAACAGAGAACTAACCTTCATACCAAAATCTCAATCACTCTAACCGAAACTCAATCTCACCATTGAAGTTCATAATAGAAAATCATCATCTAACGGCTCTTATCCTTCTCCCTTTAACTAACTTCTCCATCATCAACTTCTATATAACCACACCTCATTCATCTTAAAAGCTCTCTGAACCATTTTCTTCTCCCCAATCCTTCATCCATCTTCTTCATCTTCTCCACACTTTCAATCTTCTGAAATCAACATCATCTTCAATCAGAAATCAACTCTGCTCTTGAATCTTCATCACACTTTCATCATCACCTTCATCTCGGTACCAATATTCATCAAAAAACCAGGAAAAAAACTCAACAATCTTCAACAGTCTGATTCACATCCCCACAACCATCTCCACGCATCTGCATCAATCAACAACAGTTCATAATATCAAGAACAATTCAACAACCATATCATAACAACAACCACGTTCATCATCATCTTTTAGCTTCAATGACATTCGTTCATCAATCATCATATCTATAACAGAAAATTGAATAGAAACCAGAAGAAGAAGTAACCTCTGACTAAGTTTCTCCAAGCTTCATCTTCAGATTCGCTAATTCTTCTTCTCTGCAAAGAAGTCTTCGTTATCTCCTGATTTTGGTGGTATAACATTTGTTTAACTCATGATCATCAAGCATCTTCAACAACTTCGCTCGACCTCCATCATCATAACAACAACGATTCGGAACTGAGCGGAGAGAATCGAGGGGTTGAATCAATTGAGAGACGAAATTGAGAGGCGGAGAGGAGATTGAGGGCATTGTTCACGGTGGCACTTTGATCTTTCATCGGAGAAGGTTGAGTTCTCAGTCGCGCGCCGTTCATGATGAGAGAGCAAGCTGAGACGAGGAGCGAGTGATGTCGAGAACAGAATCGGAGATGAGATCAGAGGCTTCGAGATTGAGAGAACAGAGAGGGATCGATTGAGACGGAGAAATCGATATGTGAACGAATCACAGCGGAGAAATTTGATCGGAGTGGTAGGTGGCCTCCGTTTATGTTGAAGAAGAAGAGGGAACGTGAAGTCTCATAGTCACAGGTACTCTTACCCTAACTTCCCCTTTTTTCATTTTTATTAACATTAGGATTAATTGAGTTTAATTGAGATTACTACAGTTTAATTGACATTCATTAGGATTAATTGAGTTTAATTGAGATTACTATAGTTTAATTGACATTTATTAGGATTAATTGAATTAGTAGACTAAGGGTTGAATCAAAATCTGTTAATATTTGAAGGGAAAAGCTAACATTTGCCCCAAGGGCACAAGTTAATTAGATATTTATAGAAATATTTTTTTGGAACGCGTGCATTCAATGTATCGAAACTTTAAATATGACTTTATTGCATTTAATTACATTAAACTTTTTCTAATTATAGTATCCTTAACATGTGCCCTTAGGGCACATGTTAGCATGACCCATATTTGAAAGTCTAACAAAAGCCTGAAAACAAAATCTGATGGATCAAAAATCTATGGGCCTGGCGCCATTATTTCTAAATGCACCTTCCTTCAGTCCATGAACCCCATTGTTTTTGTACTGCAAACAAAAAACTAGCTGGGCCTCCCTCTTTGGGCTTCAGCGCCGAATTTCCTATGCACCACCACTACTTTTAAGCTTGCACCCCCTGACCCCTTTAGATTCACATTAGATTTAGGTCCTTTTTTCACATAGTTATCCCATTATTTTTAGGTTCTAAAATCAATAAAACCCTTAACATTTTGTTATATTTTTTAGGTGATCTTTGACATAAAAATGTTCATAAAAAATATTAGTTTTAGGCTTATGGTTTTGGTCTCTTTTTTCTTGATTTAGAAGTCCATTTCTCCTTCATAAAAACTCATAAAAAATAGTAGTTTTAGTTTAATTTTGCATTAATGCTTGAATTGTTTTTGTGCTATGTTCATGTTATTTTTGTATAATTATTGTGCGATTTTGTTACTTGTTTTTGGCCATGTTTTTGGCCTACTTTGTTAATATCATTAGTATGTTGACATTAGATTTCCTCTGTACATAAGCAATAATCATTAGGTTAAGGTTAGGCTAGTCTCCCCTATTTCATTTCTTTTTCCTTTCAACTTTTAAAATACTTAATAAACAGAAGATGCGAATCACACGTTACTAATAGTGAGAGAGAAACGAGTGGGATTTATTCCCTAATTTGTTTCTTAATCACTTAGTGGGAGAGAAATGAGTGAGATTCATTCCCTAATCTGTTTCTCGATCAATATATAATGGGAGAGAGATGAGTGAGATTCATTCCCTAATCTGTTTCTCTACCATTATACACTTTTATGTGATTCAAATCGCAGACAAATTCCCCTTAAAAAAATACTCAACCAAAAACACTTAAAACACCTAATAATGGTTCAAAACTAAAACAAAGTAGAGAAGGTGATGAGTGGCCCGGTATTAGGAACTGTTCATCACTTATCTACCCTAAAAGACACAAACCAATTTCTCTTTCTTCTTTCTAAGGGCAATGTTATTTCCGCTCGAATGCATCGTAGGTCGATCCCTTATGCGAGAGCGCGAACGTTAACTCCGCCCAACTAACAAACACAAAAACAAACAGAAAATTGTGAGCCGAGCTACGGTAACTCTGATTCCTGAAAAGGATACGTAGGCAGCGGGGTAGGGCCCGTGCGAGTATAATTCATTCTTTTCCCTACATTTTGCATTCATTCGCATATATAAACATAGACATAGTACACACCCTTTAGATAGAAACAAACATAGGTGGATACCATCGAGTGCGATGGGCGCGAGGGGTGCTAATACCTTCCCCTCGTGTAACCGACTCCCGTACCTAGATTCTCAGGTCGCAAGACCCTGTTCCTTTCTTTATTAGGTTTCCTGGTATTCCTTTCCCTTATGGGATAAATATATTAGTGGCGACTCTGTTCATTTTTCGCGAGTGTGCGACACATAAAAATCCAAGTAATTTGCAAATTCGACGACCTTCCTCAATGAATCGGCTTCCGAGTCGAACACAAAAGTTATAGATATCATCGAAACAGTTGAGGACCCGCGAGAACTCCGCTCATATCACCTTCCAAATAATACTTGTGAATTTTCTCGTATTTCCACTGTATAAACCACATTTCATACCGTATCTTCTTAACCCCATGAAAACTATTTATTATTTTTTCTTCCTTTTCGAACGACGAAATAAACGTCTTGGATAACTTATAGCTCGACTAAAGAGGGAAAATTTTGGGGTGCAACAACTGCCCCTATTCAAACTTCTTGAACCTGACGAGCAAGAAACGAAAGTTTCGAACCGTTGAGGTGGAAGGAGATTGAATACCAGAATGAACTCGAAAATTTACGCTCTTGATAATTAACTGATCCAGCTTGCAACAAGAAAGACCAGGCGACCCCATTGCTGAGGGAAAAACTTTAGTTGGTCTGGGCACCAAGAATAAGTAAGCCTTCATCTGATCTGATGGTGTCTGGAGAAAGAGACATACTTCTTCTGATTCGAACATCAGGATAAGTGCCTATAATGACTAGGCGAGTTGCTCTCTGGGAGGCATTTGAATATCTTGATGACTTTCCTGTAGAAAGAAACAGATATGATATGATTTATACATGATGCATGTATGAATGTTGTTTTATGGAGTAGTATTTCGATGATTGAAAAACTACACGCTTAACGAATGCAATGCGAATGATGAATGATTCGGACGCTGCTTAGGGAGACAGCGGAGGAGCACTGAATTGCTGAAGAAGTCCTGGAGAGAGTAGGGAACTATGTGGGGAGGACAAGACGAGTGACCAGAAGTCACAACTACGAGCTGGAAAAGATGGATCAGAAATCTGCTGGAGACGATCAAATCTAGACGCGAGCTCTGTCTGGGGAAGTAACTGCCGCTTGGAGATAAGAAAATCCCGACTGACTGCTTGGGTAATACCCTGGCAACTTCATAGGAGAAGTGAATTCTCGACACTCTGGGATGTGGAGATAAGGGCAAGTCAAGGAGACAACTCTGATGGGGAGTAACCAACTTGCTTGTGTAGGACGCATTCCGTTGGGGAACTTCTTGAAAGAAATACATTCTACTAAGGATGCATGTGAATCTCTGCTGAGGAAAGACTCGGTGGGGAAGATGAACACTTCTGCATAACGACCCGCTGAGGAATAATTCTGCTAGGGATAAGGAATCTGTCATAAGAACCGCTTGTTAAGCTCACTCCAGTGGGGAATAAGATGACTTTCCTGGGGAAAACAGGTCAATCTGTTGGGGAGAGTGAGGAGCTCTGGCCAGGAACCTCATTAAGAGCTTGCTGAGGAATCAGATACCATTCAATCATGATTCAACTGGGGAGAAGACATTCCACTGGGAAACAAGACTTCTGAAGCACGAAAATTGCATTGAGATATGTCTCGTTTGAATGTACTCAGCTGGGGAATGAGAATCTCTTACTTGGCTATATCCACCAATGCGCTAGCATGGTGTACTCGAAAGAATGTACCTGCGAGATATACAGATGAAAAGGCCCTAGGATATAGCATGACATCTTCACCGGATCTCCTCACATGGCAGAGTACGGTAATGCTCACCCACAATGGGCAAATGCAAGAGCAAACAGAATATCAGACATCTGAGCTTGAAACTTTCCAAACAAGCAATGGATTCAATGAGTTGAAAAGCGAGCAGTGATTAGAATACCAAATAAGTATCGGCCAGAGTATCAAACAGGCATTGATTCTCCAAGAGAATGCCACCAGGAATTATGCTTAAGGGGTCAAGCAAGTGTTGACTTCAAAGGGACCAAACAGGTAGTGGCTTTCACAGTGTTCTGCATATTCGTATTGATTGTAAAGATGCCAACAAGTAATGGGCTTACAGACACATTGGGATGTATATGACAATTATCCGCAATTGTTGGAAACTCATGACACGAGGATCGGAAAGGAGATAAACTCACGACACGAGGGTCGGAAAGGAGATAAACTCACAACACAAGGGTCGGAAAGGAGATAAACTCACGACACAAGGGTCGGAAAGGAGATAAACTCACTACACAAGGGTCGGAAAGGAGATAAACTCACGACACGAGGGTCGGAAAGGAGATAAACTCACGACTCGAGGGTCGGAAAGGGGATAAACTCACGACTCGAGGGTTGGAAAGGAGATAAACTCACGACTCAAGGGTCAGAAAGGGGATAAACTCACGACACGAGGGTCGAAAAGGAGATAAACTCACGACACGAGGGTCGGAAAGGAAGTAAACTCACGACACGAGGGTCGGAAAGGAGCTAAACTCACGACATGAGGGTCGGAAAGGAGATAAACTCACGACACGAGGGTCGGAAAGGAGATAAACTTACGACACGAGGGTCAGAAAGGAATCAAGCTCACGACACGAGGGTCGGAAAGGAATCAGGCTCACGATACGAGGGTCGGAAAGGAATCAAACTCACGAGTCGAGGGTCGGAAAGGAATCAAACTCACGACTCGAGGGTCGGAAAGGAGATAAACTCACGACTCGAGGGTCGGATAGGAGGTAACTTACGACTCGAGGGTCGGAAAGGAATCAAACTCACAACACGAGGGTCGAAAACTCATGACTCGAGGGTCGGAAAGCAAAAGACTCACAACACAAAGGTTGGAAACTCTTGACTCGAGGGTCGGAGAGCAAAAGACTCACAACACGAGGGTTGGAAACTCACGACTCAAGGGTCGGAAAGCAAAGAACTCACAACACGAGGGTTGGAAACTCATAAATCAAGGGTCGGAAAGCAAAGAACTCACAACACGAGGGTTGGAAACGAATCAAAAGGAATTTGGTGTCCACATGACCGGAATCTAGTTGAGGGATACCAATAACCAACGGTTGCAACCTCTGGAAGGGATTTGAAAATTGCACTGAAATGAAAAGAGACGCTACTAAAGTTTAGACTTTCAGCTTCAGACCCTTGAGGATGACGACCCTGATGGTTCTCAAGTTCATAAGTTGTTTAGCTCACACCTGAACTTTAAACTGAACACCTCTTGATGAGAATAAAATGCCAATGCATAGTGTCTTGCCCCAACTTGTAAGGACTTTGAAGAGATTCGTCTTGTAAGGACCTTCTGATATCTAATTATATCAAACTTACTTGCCCTAGTATCAAGAATTTTGGCACCATGCCCTTGCCTGACTTGTATTGTAGGTAGGTTTGAGTGTGCTTGGGTGAATGCCCCAGATTGCTTAGCATTTTGAGAGATTTTTTGTTGAATCTTGACGTGATTGCCTCAAATTGTCTGAAAACTTGCTCGGCAAAGTATTCAAACGCTTTTGTGCCCCTGAGGGTGATCAGACTTTGAAATATTGCTGCCTCTACTCAACGAAGTTCTGAAGACAACATGTCCTTCGGGAGGATAAAACTTTTCATCTGAAGTTCATGATGGAAACTTCCTTGATGTCAAGCACTTGTTCATATACAAAGAATGTTTATTATGAGAAATATAATTCTAATGCAAAGAGTACGTTTGTCTTGAATTTAAAAGAAACTTTTTGTAAAGATGTCGTGACATCGATTTTTTTTGAAAGAAAGATGGTGTAATACCAACTCAGGCGTTTTAGCAAATCTTCTAGGAGTCAGTTTACCATATTCTCGTTACAGTATGCCTTCGAATTAACCCTGCTTCAATTAGGACTTTTCAGAGTTGTAACGTGGTCAGACTTTGAAATATTGCTGCCTCTACTCAACGAAGTTCTGAAGACAACATGTCCTTCGGGAGGATAAAACTTTTCATCTGAAGTTCATGATGGAAACTTCCTTGATGTCAAGCATTTGTTCATATGCAAAGAATGTTTATTATGAGAAATATAATTCTAATGCAAAGAGTACGTTTGTCTTGAATTTAAAAGAAAATTTTTGAAAAGATGTCGTGACATCGATTTTTTTTGAAAGAAAGATGGTGTAATACCAACTCAGGCGTTTTAGCAAATCTTCTAGGAGTCAGTTTACCATATTCTCGTTACAGTATGCCTTCGAATTAACCCTGCTTCAATTAGGACTTTTCAGAGTTGTAACGTGGTCAGGTTCACTGTAACATCCCTATATTTATATCTTTAAGTGTAAGAGATATATTGTAATTAAAAATATTTTAAGAGAAGTAATTGGAATGAACATAATGGCATTATTGTAAATAAGGTTAAGTTGGAGGGCATAATGGACTTATCTAATGCTTGCATGAGGACATAAAGGACATTAGATTTAATTGCATGAACTTAGGGGGGTTATTTGGCTTGCAAATCAGAATTTGAAAACAAGAAAGGAAGAACAACTCATGAAGCAAGTGCATTTTCGCAACAATGGTGCAGCTCCCACTAAATCAGGTATAACTCTCTGCTCGTAACTCCGATCGTAACGGTTCTGGTCTCGTTGGAAAGCTAACGAAATTCTCTTCAATTCGCACATATGGTTTGCGTTCTTAGCTTCTGTTTTGAAGGAGAAAAGTGAGCTTGAAGTTGTGTCAGTTAAGCTGAATGTGTGAATGGAGGGATACGGGTTTGATGAGTTTGGAGTTGGAGTTTTGGTCAAGTTAGGAGCTCAATTGCAGCATGTTCATCATCCAAAGCTCCATTGATGCAAGGTGAGTCCTTAGATAGTGACTTGGGGAATTTGCATGCAAGAGTTAGAATTAGGGTTTGAGTGATAATCTATAATTGCATGTGATCAACTTGTTAATTGATAATGTTATGGGATGTTGTATTGCTTTAATCCTTTGCAGGTTGATGTTTCTGTATATATACATGTTGGAAATTCATTTGGGATCAATTGTGATACTTAGAATTAATTGGATAGGTTTGGCACTGGTTTAGAACTCTTAAAATGCAGAATTTTTGGGTCTGTCAGCGATGTAACCAGTTACATGGTTGATGTAACCGGTTACATGTGTGAAAAAGGGTGAAAAAGGCAGTTTTTGGGTCATGTAACCGGTTACATGATTAATGTAACCCGTTACATCACTGTTTGGGCAGATTTTTCCAAAACTTCGAAAATTCATAACTTTTGCGTCGTAAGTCCGTTTCGTGCAAACTTTATATCGTTGGAAAGCTAGTAACATGTACTATCTAATGAAATAGGTCCCCAAATCAGAATGTTTGATTTAACAATAGTGGAACCCCGCTTAGTGAATCAATGAATTAGTATGAGAACTTATGTCTCTATCATTCGATTAATAATTCTCATGTTATGCGTGACATATATTTTCTATTGCTTACTATGAATGTGACATCCATATTTGAGAATGTTATGCCATTATGTTTTATACATGAAAATATGAGGACACCGTCGTTTTGGTTAAACGATTGGTTTGATTGTATTGTTTGTGACCTTGACATTACGTCATATTTCTGTATGCTTGAATCGAAGTGGCCGGAAGGCTAGATTGGGATGCTACTCCGACTATGTGGTCATTGAGTCTTCCCGGACCGTGTAGTCTAATGGAATAGCCCGTTCATGTGTATTGTTCGATAAGGTGTGCATCTGAGCTACCGTTGCAGTGTGCTCGTGAGTGCCGTACGGGGTTCTTACTCACTTGGCGTTAACACACTTGCGTGCTCGGTATGGTGGGGTTATGCGGCCATGTAGGCTAATGCATAATGAGGTAGCTCACCTCTAGTGAAGTCACGTAGACTAATACTAGGCTTTCGCCCGATGGGCTCAAGCGTCAAGGTGGCGGTTTGTACTCGGCGTAACTCACTAGCGTGAAGAAGGTTAATGGGACAATGACGCCAATTAGGCTAAGGTCATCTCGCGGCCATTTAGGCTTGTGCAAACCCGTTTAACCTTCTTGCAGTGTGCTTGTACAAGTCCCTTGACAATAGGCAGGAGGTTACTCAACGAGGATGCATTTATTCCATAATCTAGCCGAGGTTCTATTTACACTTCTGGATTCCCCTTATGTGGATGCGGGTTTGCATACTTGTTTGCTATACAATGTGTATTTGTTTGAGGCAAGTCCAATGGTGGGCGAGTCACTTTGTTTTCTCTGTACTTGTACCGGATGTGAGGATAAACCCCGAATCAATGGTGGATTCGGTTTTGATGCATGTACCCTGTAGATCCGAGTGGACCCATAGGATAGGAGGACTCACTGATATTTAGTAATCTCACCCCAATCAACTTATATTTTTTTCAGGTGCAGTTTAGTAGCTTTTGATAGATAGCAGGTTCAGATTAATGGCTTGAAGTGGTGTTGGCTCAAAGACCTCGTTGGTTTTGACATTCCGCTGTGCAAGATCCATTGAAGACTCATGTATTATGCTTCTTAGTAGAATTTCATGCTATACTCAATATGGATCTTTCTATATCTATAGCTTTTGTATGTACTCAGTATCAATTATTAACGTTTCATGCATAATATACTAGTCAGTTATGTATGGGGTGTTACATTCACGGTTTTAGAAAAAAAAGATTTTTAGGCTCAAATTATTTAGTGCCCACCCCCTTCATGATGTTCTCCAGTCTTAAGTTCAGTTAACTTGACACGAGCATCCATCTTCCAAGAGGAACTTGAGATGTTTGAGGAATCGATGACGTATTTGGACACGGCAATCACTTTACCTTTCTTGATCCTCTGATTTAATATCACACGACTTTGTCCATGCTCCGCAATTTCATTATCATTTCCTCTTTTTTCTTTCCTTTTTTCTTTTCTTTTTCTTTTCTTTTCTTTTTTTTCTTTATTTTTTCTTTTCTTTCTTTCTTTCTCTTTCTTTTTTTTCTTTCTTTTTTCTTTTCTTTCTTTCTCTTTTTTCGATTTTTGACAAGTCGTGTGATCCCGCACTACCTTTGCTTTGTTTGAAGTAATTGCGATTGCCTCACTCCATAATTGATGAAGAATTACCATTGTGGTATTATCATCCTTTGACCCGATGGATAACCACCATGGCTTTGATGTTGGTCTCGGCCTCCTGATGCGAGGGATAATCATTGCTGTATCGACCTCCTGAGGTGAGAGATAACCATTGTGGTTCTGACGTTCCGTCCTCCTGATGCGAGGGATAACCACTGTTGTATCCTCGGGTGCACACTCCTGATCAATTTTGTATGCACAACTAGGTTAACTGAACACTACCCTGCCCCTGGGTTAAATGTGTGGGTTTTTCTGAATATAAAAGAAACTCCTACTTCGAAGGCTCATAGGGGTTAACGAGGGTCTATCTCCCTTATATCTCTAGTGTTTGGGAATTTGAAACAATGCTTGTACATCATCAATAGGGTTCTACTCAAAAGCATACCATTTGAGGTTATTGGTATTATGTTCATCATCCTCCCTTCGGAGTTATCACGCTTTATAACAAAAGTTGAGTATCACAAAAAGCATAGAAAAAAATATATAAGAGCAAAAGCGAATGGATTTTTCAAGACAAACATATCCAATGCATTATTATTATAGTTCAAAAACAAAAAAGTTTTGTATGCAACAATATTGAATAAAGCAAGAAAGATTACACATGAAAATGCATAATGATTTAAGAATTGCCAACATTGAGGAGATTCTCTCCGTATGGACTTATTGCTTCAGAAGATCCGCTAAGTTAGAGGAGAACTTCAATTCTAGCCTTCAGGTGCGAATGTGATAGCCTTTGATTCAATCAGGTCTTGAACCTTATCTTTGAATGGATGACATCCTTCAATCAGATAACCAGGTGCCCTAGAGTGGAAAACACCAAGCATTACGTCAGAACGCTTTAGATCCTTCCTGGAAGAAGATTTCGGCAAAGTCATACAAAAGTTGCAAGTTCTCAGCTTTAGGGATTTAAGCTGTGCGAGTGGTGCACAAACTCAAGATACAAGGCGTCTTGCTTATCCCTCTATTGGGAGCCCCAAATATAGCGACTGGAGTTTGTGAATGCTTTAGGGATTTAAGTTTCCAGTGATGAAAACTCAAGAACACGGAGTCTTGCTTATCCCTCGGTCGGGAGCCCTAAACATAGTTGCTGAAACAGTAATCACCATCATGAATGGAGGAAAATTGCATTGCTATCAGCGAACAACAACAATCTGCGCTTGGCCACCAAAGTCATTACTTGGAACACACAACAGTTATTGGGAAGGAAGCCTCTGGCAGTACAAGTTGCAAGTGATTCTCATGAGTTACTCCTCAAGGAAGAACAAACATTCTACTTGCAGCAGATGAAATGGGATTGACCAGTAGAAACCATTATGAATAAACTCAAACATCTCTGCATCGAGCAAGTTCTAGACTCTGTGTACCTCAACACCTTGAAAGGCTTAACATTATGATCAGGCGCCCCGATAATGGAAAGCACCGAGTATTGTCATCGAAATCAGGAGAGCTATCTGTGGTGAGAAACACCCAAAGCATTGAATCTTAACCAACGGAAATTCCATCAAACAGGAAAGAAATTGAACACCAGGCATTGGGATTACATCAACTTGCTTCTTACATTCTTTCTGTCTCTGTTGACAAGCAAAGACTATTGACAAGGAAAATCCAAGAGGAAGAGGTGACTCAGAATATGAAGTAGAACCTTAAGAATGAGAGGTGTTCCCGTCCAGATCACTCTTGATTACCGCTTGGCAGAATATTCTGGCGAAGTCACACGAAATTTGTAATGCTTTAGGGATTCGAACAATGCAAATGGTGCAATGCTCAAGATAGACAATGTCTTGCTTATCCCTCGTTCGGGTGCCCCAAGCAACTTCAAAGACTTGCAGATCCTAACATCACGACCAGGTGCCCCAGAATAGAAATCACACCTAGTGTCATCGTCATCAAGTAGAGAGATTGTAGACATCAACACCGTACAGAGCTTAACCAGTTGCAAATAAAGCAAGCATGGAAGCAAATGATCACGAGACATGAGAATCAGATAGATTTGTCTTCCGATCCTCTTTTGTCATTGCTAAGAACATACCCCTTGAGTTCATGAGAGAAATGGAGATTAGATGCTAACGAGGAGCTTTAGAAACAACAAAATTGTGGAAGAGATCCACGAAGTGCTCCCTGAGTCTTTCTTACTAAGAGTCCTTGAGCATGGGTCATAACTTGCATGTCTTCATAAACAACCCCAATTGAGCTTTCTTCTCAATCACCCCACAAAGTTCCATGACCGATCTTTGAGCACACAACAATGGCAAGTTGAGTCTGTGAGTCTAGAGAGAGTGCCAACTCTGAATAAGAAACCCTTAATCCTGAACACCTATTATGCATGAGATATATGGGATGCATGATATGAATGCAGTGCCATGTTCATTCAGTTTCCAAGGAATCCTCGTGTTTTGATTTTTGGCAAGCAAGAGATGGAAAAGCTCGACGCGAGGCTTAAAGATATGATTCCTTGGAAATGGAAGGAACACGTATGCTAGTTATTTTTTTGTACATCATTTTTGGAAAGTAATATGCAATGATGCAAAGTGGTGGGACTTTGGATGTCTCCCACCGGACATGTCTGGATTTCCTCAAAGTTACACAACCCAGGTTCAAAGGTTCGGCACCAATTCGGAACTCCCCGTAGATTACGAGACATAATCATTAGAATCAGAACCATAGTCACCATCACGAAAATGGAACCACTCAAACAAGAACCAAATTAACCCTCGAACAAGAACCACGGTAACCCACGAACGAGGATAGAGGTAACCCTCGAACAAGGATAGCGGTAACCCACGAACGAGAACACCGGTAACCCACGAACGAGAACAGCGGTAACCCTCGAACAATGTACCTGTTAAGCAATGATTGATTACCGCCCACTCACGGGTAAATCTAGGCCAGGGTAGGTCAAAAAGCCAACAAAGGATCGAAT
The DNA here is from genome assembly GCF_029867415.1 of Vicia villosa. Lineage (NCBI taxonomy): Eukaryota > Viridiplantae > Streptophyta > Magnoliopsida > Fabales > Fabaceae > Vicia > Vicia villosa. Next base: position 84,471 of record NW_026705757.1, read on the forward strand.
GTAGGCGTTATCTGTAACACCCGAGGCCGGAGAAGCCGAGGGGTGGTTGCACCGCATGTAACACCTGAGGCCTAAGATGGCAAGGGTGGTCGCCACATCAGAATGAGAGGGAACCTGAGGCCGTGCAGGTATGGGACTGCATGGTTGAAGGAAGACTTATAAGGATTGATGGGTACTACCTATACCAACAAGATGCATCTTCTTTTCGGTAGCCCGTTTCATAAGAACTCCACAGTTAAGCGTGCTTGACTTGGAGTAGTATTGGGATGGGTGACCTTCTGGGAAGTTTCCCGGAAAGCGTGCGAGTGAGGTCAAAGCATGCTGAAAAGACCCATGTTGGTTTGTGGGGTCAGTCGATTATCCCAAAAAACAGTCTGGGGCGTTACAAATGGTATCAGAGCCAGACCTCTCCCAGTACGATGTGGTTCGAGGACGAACCATGCGGAAGCTGGTGGGCATGTAACACCCGAGGCCGGAGAAGCCGAGGGGTGGTTGCACCGCATGTAACACCTGAGGCCTAAGATGGCAAGGGTGGTCGCCACATCAGAATGAGAGGGAACCTGAGGCCGTGCAGGTATGGGACTGCATGGTTGAAGGAAGACTTATAAGGATTGATGGGTACTACCTATACCAACAAGATGCATCTTCTTTTCGGTAGCCCGTTCCATAAGAACTCCACAGTTAAGCGTGCTTGACTTGGAGTAGTATTGGGATGGGTGACCTTTTGGGAAGTTTCCTGGAAAGCGTGCGAGTGAGGTCAAAGCATGCTGAAAAGACCCGTGTTGGTTTGTGGGGTCAGTCGATTATCCCAAAAAGTAGTCTGGGGCGTTACATTATCATACGATATTGCCTCATTCCACCCAGCTCTGCCCGTGGATACGTTATCAGATCAATCAGGCATACGCCTTCTGTCCTTCACGGCCACTCTAGTCCTAGTTCCTAAGGTATCACTCATGACCGGGGTATTGGGTCTTTTACCTCTTGAAACACCCACCCAACAGACAGAAATCCAGACAGTCCAGAATATGATGCAGAAAGGTAAAAGCGCACATAGAATGCAATGCAATTAGGTAAATATGCAAAGCAGTAAAAAACCCAAAGATAAACACACAAGCGCTAGGATCGACTCTCTAAGTCCGGACCCGTAATAGGTCGAGACGTCCCCAGCAGAGTCGCCAGCTGTCGCTACCGCGAAAATTAACAGAGTCGCCACTAACATATTTATCTTGAAAAGGAAAGGAATGCCAGCAAACCACAAAACAGAACATTAGTCTTACGACTGTCATACCCCAAATTTGTCCTACCCCTTTATTTCTAACTGGCTTAAGCTTCTCATTTCATATGCATCATCTTTCCATTAGGACATTAACACATCATGCATCACTAATCAATAAGCTGGACTTGGGATCAAGGATTGTGGCTTCTACTTCATTCAAGCTCGATTCATCTAGTTATTCTTCGAGTATGGGAGTGTGGAAGTTGGGTTTGAAGTGTGGGCGTTATGGATTATTTCTCCTCCATTTATAAGGGTTGTGCTTCATACAAATTCACCGTAGCTAGGGATTAGGATTTATTTTCCTAACCAAGGTCGTTTAAGGGTTCCTTGTTACTTGATTTATGCTTCTTTATGCTTCTCAAGAGATTTAAAGGTATCGTTCTTATGGTGTTATCTTGGTTAAAGCTCGCTTTGAGATGTTTTATGTGAGGGATTAGGATTGTCTTTACCATTCATTTGTTGGGATTGCTTCAAGAGAAAGATGGTTTGGATTTGAACGCGAAGTGAGGATTTTCATGTACAAGATTCATTCATGATTAGTTCCTAGAAATTCAAGTCATAAGGCTGAGGCATAATTGAAAGTTATCTAAATGGCATTCAAGGTTATATTCATGATCTCGATTTTCGTTCAAACATCAAAGATCCCTCTAAGAGGTCAAATTCAAATTCAAAAGTCAATCTCATTCATCCTAAAATTAATATTACAAGTCCAAGTGTTCTACATCGTTCAAATTCAAGAGTCAATATCATTCATTCACCATTCAAATATCCAAAGAAAATATCCAATTCCAACGTTCATCACAAAGTGTCCATGCCCATTACAAATTCGAAGTCATTACAAAAAAAGGGTACATTACAAAACATTACACCATTGAAATACATTAAGAAACTACATGGTGGACCAAAGTCTGACTTTGACTCTTATGTGGACCCTGGATCTATTTGCTCCAAGTTTCTTTAAGATTCCACCATTCATCATCATCATCATTATCTCTTTATGAACCATGATACCTCCAAAGCTTCCAAACCTGTATAAATAATTCAAAGGGAGCTTCATAAAGCCATTTCAACTGACGGCAACAATTAACAACATTCTAACAGCTTCGGTTCTCTAGTTTGTACAAGTATAGTTTGGTCCAGTCATATAAATCCTGCATAACCAATTCTGAGACAAGAAAATCTATCATGAAAATACCAAACCAGAGTCAGCATGCTTAGTTCACTTCATTCAAAATCAGTCCACAAAAACAAGCTTATGCAAAGTCCTACTGCGTTCATCACACTACACCCTGTACATTCAGTTTGCAGTAAGCTGCATAATTCAAATAACTTGCAACATTAATCCATACCTTTTTCAAACAGCCAAAACTAATAACCTAACTTCTAAATCCAATAATCCTGCAAATACAGTTCATAAGGTTCAGCCATTCAAGTTCACTTCAAAAAAAAAAAAACACAGACACAGAAATAAATCTAACTCTCTGAACCATTGCTATAGCTGATTGTGTTAACTGATCCAAGCTCCCATCTTAGAACCAAACTTCTTCCAAGCCATACCTGTAAACCAACACAAAAATATATAGTTCACATCAGTTCATGACCATGCATCTAATTTTTACATAAGACAAACAATTTCACACTCTAAACCAAACTCACATCCAAAGCTACTAACCAACTAACTTTCAAACTTTCAACCTATAACTAACTTCATGAAAACAGTAACAGACTCTTAATTTTCTAACTACCATCTAACTAACAAAACAGAAAACTAATCACCAACTCCTAACTGTCAAAACCAACTTTGTAACCACCCCTAACTAATTACTAACTAACTGAAACAGAATTTTCCTCCCTTTAACTACCTTCAATCTCACCATTGATTCATAACTGATTTCAATCTTAGCCACCACTTTCTAACTAACTCTACCCCTCTCTCAACCTATATAACTGAGCCTCCTCCACCATTTTCATCTCTTCACGCCATTCACACACCACCAATACATACACGCTCATTTTCACCTTCATCCATTCTCACACTTCTTCACGCCATTTTTCACCTCATCTTCTCCATCAACTCTTCACCCTTCTCCATCTTCAATCTCTCTCCATAATCATCTTAAACCTCCTTCAATCACCATCACTTCTGCAACTTCTCTTTTCTCAATTCCCTCACTCTCTCACTAAAGCTCTCTCACCATTTTCGTACGGGACTTCACCTCGAAATCTCGTTTCAATTGAGCTTAGCCTCAATCCGATACACTCTCTCAACATCTCTCAGCTCTCGACGCATAACAACAACCACTCAGCAGCAACATCACGCAGAAAAATGAAATAGAAGAAGAAGAGGAAGAAGCGCACACTCAGAAAAAGAGGAAGAAGGAGTGTACAAGAAGGATTACCTGGATTGAAGTATTACGTCATGTTTACTTCGCCGACACGCCGCCGTCGGATTATCTCGGGTAGGTAAGTCGTTGCATCATCACTCTCGTTCATCTTCTGGCATTTTTGTCATGCTCTCTTGCTCTTCTTTGTGTATTGAGCACTCCCCCCATAGCAGCGGTGCGAAATTTAGCTTCATCACCATTTAATTTCAGTTTCAAGGTTTTTTTAGGGTTTTAGATTAGGGGAGAATGGACTTGAATTTGGAGGAAGTAGGTCGAGTTCCGAAGAGAGGGATCGAAAAGGAGCATTTTGATGTATTCAATTTCATGTTAGGGGAGCTCCGCCGTCTCCGACGCGGCGGATGCGATTTCCGGCCATTTCGTGAAATGAGAGTGAATGAGAGAGAAGGTTAGGTCACGATGAAGTTCAATCGCCACTTTAGAAGACCTAAATTCCCATTTCTTTTCATTTAATTAGCATTAGTATTAATTAGATTTAGTTAGGATTAATTACGATTAATTAGGTTTAATTAGACTAATTCTGAAAACAAAATCTGAATATACATGGATCCTGGGCCGTTACTAAAGCACACCCCCACGTAGCCCAATGCAACCCCTTCTTTAGACAAAAAATGAGGAAAAGCTGACAAAAAAAACTGCTAAAGGGCCTTGAACTCATAGCGCTACACCCCCAATGGCCCATACGCTCTCCTCTTCTCTTTTTCTGATTTGCAATAGTTCTGTTGGGCCCCCAGTTTGGGCCAGCACCATCATTGTCAGCTTGCACCCCATTGATCCACGTAACTTCTCATTAGAATTAGGTCTTTTTTTCCATAGTTTTTCCCCTTAAAAATTTTAGGTTATAAAAACATTAAAATCATATTTTCTATGGTAGATTTTGATAGATTTTTGGATTTTAATTTCTAGTTTCATTTAGGATTTTTCACATCAAAATTTCTTCATAAAAAAGCCATAAAATTAGTAGTATTTTTTTAGGTTAATTTCGCACTAATACTTGAGTCGTGTTCTTTATGTTTTTGTACCATGCCCATGTTACTTTTGTATGATTCTTGTATGATTTTATTGCTTGTATTATTTTGCCATATTTTTGGCCTATTTTGTTAATACCATTTTAATGCTTCTTTTAGAATTTAGTCACCATGTTAACATTAGAGTTAGATTAGAACAACCATTAGGCTAGACTTAATCAGGTTAGTCTCCCCCCTTTTTCATTTCTTTTTCCTTTTCAACATTAAAATACCTAATAAATACCGACGAAGATCATGCTACTACTTTTTCATAGTAGGAAAGAAATGATTGGGGCGTAGGCCCCGGTGTATTTCTTTTCTACTTAGTGGGAGAGAAATGATTGAGGTGTAGGCCTTGGTGTATTTCTTAACCGCCATTTAGATAAATGATTGAGGTGTAGGCCTTGGTGTATGTTCTCTAAATAACTAAAAAAAAACTCTTTTTTGTATGATCTAAGTCACAAATAAATTCCCTTAAAAAACACCAACCAAAAACACTTAAAATCCTTAATAAATGTTCAGACTTAAAACAAAGTAAGGAAGTGATGCGAAGCCCTGTAGTGAGTTTTCGTCATCATGGAATTACCCTAACAGACACAAACCAAATCCTCTCTCTCTCTCTCTCTCCCTCTCTTCTTTCTTAAGGGCATTGTTATTTCCGCTCGTTCGCATCGTAGGCTGTCCCCTTATGCAAGAGCGCGAATGTTAACTCCGCCGAACTAAAAAAACTCAAAAACAAACAGAAAATTGTGAGCTGAACTAAGGCGCTCTGATTCTTGAAAAGGATACGTAGGCATCAAGTCGCGGGGCTTGATCGAGCACAATTGTAAATATTCCTTCTTTTCCCTGTATTTCTTTTACATTCATTCGCATGTAGGCATAGACATAGTATACACCCTTTAGATAGAAACAAACATAGGTGGATACCATCGAGTACGATGGGCGTGAGGGATGCTAATACCTTCCCCTTGCGTAACTGACTCCCGTACTTAGATTCTCTGGTCGCAAGACCCTGTTCTTATCCTTTGCTAGGTTTCCTGATATTCCTTTCCCTTGATGGGATAAATATGTTGGTGGCGACTCTGTTCATTTTTCACGAGCGTGCGACAGCTGGCGACTCTGCTGGGGACGTTAGACCTATTGCGGGTCCGTACTTAGCGAGTCGATCCTAGCCTTCGTTTGTTTCGCTTTATTGGGTGTTCCTTTGTTTGATTATATGTTTGCATCATTTGTATATATTTGCTTGCATATCATGTCTATTTTCCGCGTGCATATCATGTTTACTTGCCGCATGCATCTGGACTATATTATGGGTCCCCTTGGAGGCCACATATTTTCTCTGTTTGCAGGTTGGGTGGGATGATTCTATAAGGTAAAAGGCCCAATACACAGGCTATGAGTGCACTTTAGGTACCCTAGGATAGAGTGGGAGCATGGTTTGTCTCGAGGTTTACACCTCGGGATGGATTATGTGACTACGAGCAAAGTAGTGGTTTCAAACGGAGGTATTATCGTCACCCGCATCCGCGCTGTGATGGTGCTTACCTTCGGGCGGACCGTATACTGCGTTTCATGACCTTACCCTGACCTAGATTCACCTGTGAGTGGGGAGGGATATACATGACAGGTACCGTTTGTAACACCCCATAATTTCAGTTTATTAATTTAATTTGGATTTAAATTAAATAATTGGAATTTTAGTATTTTTATTTGGAATTATTTGGAAAATGATGAAATATTGACATTGGGCCTAAAGTGGTGGTTAGCAGTAAGGGGGTGTTAACTAAGCAAGCCCATTATAATATTTTATTTTATTTTTCATAAAATAAAGGAATTGGGAAAAGAGGAAGTGGAAGCACTAGTGACAGAGTCTGAGGAAAAGAAGAACACGTGAAAGTGAGAAGAGCCAAAGGGGGAGAAGAACTTCGAAGATTCGACTCTAAGGTAAGGGGGGATTCTTCGGGTTAGTATTCATTATGTGATTGTAGGTGGTAAGATTGATTAGGATTATCGTGTAATTCAATCGTACGTGTCGGGTTGGGAATTTTCTTAGGTTTTGATAATCTAGTATGAATTGACATGATTCTGTTGATACTTGTGATATATGATGTTAATACATGTCAATAACTTGTTTGAAATGTGTAATTGTGTGAAAATCAATGATAATTGTGTGTATGTTCGTATGTACCTGAAATTGGGGAAATGGGATAGGGTAAATGCTGTCAAAATGATGAATTTTGCTGTGCAGGTACGTAGGAACCGGTTCCCATGTGGGACGAACCGGTTCCCCCTTGTAAAAACAGAGAAGTATGGATTCTGGGCAGCTGGGAACCGGTTCCCATGTAGGGACAACCCGGTTCCCCATAGTAAAAACCAGAGACGTGATTTTTGAAGCTGCCAGGAACCGGTTCCCACGTAGGGACAACCCGGGTTCTGCAGCATTTTTCTAAAAATGTTTTATTTTTAAAAACCCATAACTTTTGATCCGAGTATCCGATTTATGTGCCGTTTTGGGCGTTGTGAAGCTAATTAGATGCTTTATTTGATAAAGTGATAAAATGGGCAATGGCCGACTTTATTTTTAAAACTCGATTTAATTGTTGATGAATTGAAATATGGTATATGTATATGTGCTTATATATATGATTATTGATGCATGTATTTATGTTGGTGATGGGATTATGATATCCAACGAGTGATTTTGTTACATAACATGTCGTAGATGATACATGTTTTGTGATTATGTTGTTGGGTTGTTTGATAATTTATTACATTGTGTGCAATGATGATAAATGTAACGATGTATAATCGTGGTGATGATTGATAATTTATGAATGTTAATATGCTGTTAATATTAACATGTGGATTGTGGTGAATGTATGCGTGTGATATATTTGTATGAATGCTAAACTTATGCATGCTTATCGGTGATGAATTGGTGATGATAATGAGACGATGTGATACATCGGATTGGTGATGTTGTAAGCATGTTATATGTTGCATTCATTGGCATACATTTTTGGTGATGGATCCCGGTGATGAAATGGATCAAAATGGTGGGCATAATTCCCATTGTGTGGAATTTGTGCTGGTTAAAACTGTATCTCGGTGATGAAATAGATCAGTTGGATGGGTGTATCCCATGTATTGGTACCACATGCATAGTGTCAGTTGAATCATATGCATTGGTTATAACATGATTGGATGAAATCCAGTGTTATGCCTTGGTGTGTTTATGTGATTGATGTATTGAGGAGTTGTTGTTAATATAACTTGATCATTGATGAAATGGATGAGTTGTGGGCCGATGGCCAATATTGTTGAATTGATGCTTGCTTGTTGTAATAATTCCGATTATATGTATGATTGAGTGGATGATAATTACTATGAGATTTTATTGCTTATGACTGCATAATGCTTATTAATTTGAATGAAACTCACCCTTACTTTGATGATTTCAGATTAAGGATGTAGCGGCTTCTTGATTTGGGTACAGATAGCTCGTAGGTTAGTCCATAGTTCGTGTCGAGTCATGCTCTGATTGTAACACTGGGGAACGCTAGTTTAGAGACGAATTACTCTGTTGGCTTTGTTGTTTTATAATTGTATTGTAGTAACTTGCATGGATGATGAATATGCAATGTTATGAGTTATAATCCGCTGTGTTGAACATGAATTTTGTTTATATTAAATGGTTCCTCATGTGGCATGACAAATGACTATGGTATTTTATGTTAAAGAAATTGTGACATCCTTGTATTTCATGTTTACTCTGATTATTATTATTATTATTATTATATTTCCGCGGGGGTTTTAGAAGGGTGTTACAATAGTGGTATCAGAGCATAGTCGGTCGTTGTGACCAGAGTCTTGTTGTTAATTTTTCCTTTCGGTATGCGACATGTGTGTGAAACACTGTCGGTACTCAGTGTGTTCTAACTGTTTGCTTGCAGAAGTGGGATTGAAACTAGTGGGGGAGAAGTCATGCTTCTCGGATATGTCTCAGATGCAAGATGTTAGAGTGATGCGTATGGCAGCAGTACAAGAGTGTGGCGTTATTGTTTTCTGAAGTGAAGGTGACATGGGCTGAAGACTGTGGTTGTTATTCAGTCGGAGTGTCTCGGAGTAGATAATGGTTATTTCTGAGAAATGGAATTTCGAAGTTGTGATGCTTCAAGTGCTACTGATGGACTGTGATGTTGTTGTGTGAGTAGCCCTATGTGAAAGGTCGCTGTTGAAGCAGTGATTAAAGGAAGTATTGTCGTAGACCTTGTCGTAGGATTACTAGTAAGTAATGGAGATGATAGTAGAGGTTATCGATGTTGTTGAGAAAGTTTCGAAGTGTGAGTAATGCAAAGACACGAGTATGATCTCAAGGATAAGAAGGTTGATGATGGCATACATGAATTTGGTTTCAGGATGTTGCAGAAATCGAACTTCAACGGTGAAATGTGTTGTTTAAGTTATAAGAAGTTTGGAAGCGAAGAGATGTGATAAGATGATGTTAATAATGAGATTGATTTGAAAAGAATGAGTTTTGGAGCAGAATTTCCGTAAGCAAATCGCAGGAAAATTGGTGAATCGTTATGAAATTTCGAAAATTCATAACTGGAGTTCTGGACATCCGATTTGAGTTCCGTTTGAAGCATCAGAAAGCTAACGAGATGAAATTTTTTATAAAAATGGTTGTAGCAGCTGTAACATATTTAATGGTGTCAGGATGATGTTAGAAAGGGGTGAAGTTACGATTGCACTTGCTCTTAGAACTAGACTGTTCATTGGTGCTACATGGGATGTCAGTGTCAGAGTTGAACGGAATAAAGGAATAATTAAAGACTTGTTGATAAGCAATTCTAGGAATTAAATGTGCCAATTGAAGAGTTTGGAGGTATTGTATAGAATGTCGCAGCATGGTGTCGGTGTTGCAAATTTGGATAACGATTGGAAACGTCCGTATCTTGAGCTCTGAATGTCGGATTAATGTGTCGTTTGAACCCACGAAGATGAGAGATTATGTTCTACCTTATGGAAGAGTTATAAATACCATAGAGTGGTCCTATGAGGAGATATTATGATGTCGGTTAAGGAAGCATGAATAAGTGTTGAATAGGGATGCCTATTACCACGATTGTTGAAACGAAGTCGAGTAGAATGTGTTGTTGATGAATAAGATGATAAAGATGATTTAAGTATCGATGGATTTGAGTGATGAGTAAATCAGTAGAAAAAGTGAAATGGACTTTGGAACCATTTGTGGTATATTGTGATGCGTCGTCGATGGGTAGTGTATTGATGTAAAATCAGTAAGTAGTAACTATGCGTCGAGACGATTGAAAGCGCATGAAAGGAATTATCTGACTCATGATTTAGAATTGGCAGCCATGGTTTTGTTTTGATGTTGTAGTGACATTATTTGTATGGTTCGAGGTTGCCTCTAAAAATGTCGATGCTGATGGTGAAAGAGTTGGATTTAATTGAACAATTCAGAGAATTAAGTTTGGTATGTGAAGGTGTTCCTACTAATGTTGGATTGGGTATGCTGAAACTGACTAATGGTATTCTAGACGAGATTAGAGAAAATCAGAAAGCCGATGTTGAGTTGATCGACAAGTCGACTTTGAATTACTAAGGTAAAGACGGTGAATTCGGAATTGAGGAGGATGGTGTAATGAGGTCTAGAAGTCGCAGTTGTGTTCCAGATGTTACCGAGTTGAGAAGGAATATTCTAGAAGAAGGACACCATAGAGAATTATTAGACTATGACGACGTTAATGAGTTTGGGTGCAAACTCGGAAAAGACGCTATTATGTAGTAACAACGGTTTATGCTTAAATATGATTGTCGGCTACCTATTGACAAATTGAGGACTTGATCACCCTTAATCTCTTGTTGATAATAGGCGGAATCATATAGATGGTATAAGGTTGCTTGTTACCGTAATGGTATAAGATGTGATGAATGCTGAGATGTGAGAATAACCACTCACCATATTGTGGGAACTTATGAGGAAGTGAATATGGAGGAGTGTAAAGTATTGGACGGTGACTTAAGACGAGTAGTCGTAGTCGTACAGCGAAAGTATGATGTAGAGTGGTGTTATGAGTGCTACTCGTGAGCAGTGAGGAATTATTATGTCGGAATCCTACATAGAGAATATATGTTGATCTATAGGTTGGATTTGGAATCTCGTAGACATAATGATGTCGTGCCAAAGGATTAGAACCCTTTTGAATAATTGCCGAGATGATGGATATCCTATTATGGTTGAATGTAGTTAATGAGTATGTGTTCGGAGAAGTTAAGACAACGAGTTGATACTATGTAATGCCATAATAATTTTGTACTATTGTAAGGTGTTATGTAAATTTATGAATGTAATGAGGGATTATACTCTACGAAGGACGAAGTTGATTTGATTCTTGGTGGAGAGTGGGACTCAGTTGAGCTATCTTGTAAGCAATGGTATATTGAGGATGATGAGCTATGTAATTATAACTACTGATGTGTGCTTGTTCTGATAGTGGGAATGTTTTTAATAGATGAAGTAACTCGGGAATTTGCTCAGAGTAAGTGTAAGTATTACTTTATCGCTCAATTGGAAGAGTGTAACTAAGGTTGGTACGTGGGTAAATGGAATCTATTACTACAGTGTTGATCAGTTGCGATCATACCATGGATTGTGTAATTGTATTATTCAGTTGTTGAGCGTATTGTATGGATCGCACCTCGAAGTTTCATTGTTGTTAACCGTTGGAGTTATAGCAAGTGGTACACCTGGGAATGGTCAAATGCAACGTAAGAACTGAATTGAATGCATGAGATATGCTTGTGTTGGTTATGTCAGATGAATTTTGAGACTCGACCAAGAAGGTGTTAACGAAGAATGGGAGAGTCAAATGAAGTACTCTTATCTGGGACTTTTACTTGAAGTATGTTTTCGAGGACGAAAACTCTTTTAGTGGGGGAGAGTTGTAACACCCCATAATTTCAGTTTATTAATTTAATTTGGATTTAAATTAAATAATTGGAATTTTAGTATTTTTATTTGGAATTATTTGGAAAATGATGAAATATTGACATTGGGCCTAAAGTGGTGGTTAGCAGTAAGGGGGTGTTAACTAAGCAAGCCCATTATAATATTTTATTTTATTTTTCATAAAATAAAGGAATTGGGAAAAGAGGAAGTGGAAGCACTAGTGACAGAGTCTGAGGAAAAGAAGAACACGTGAAAGTGAGAAGAGCCAAAGGGGGAGAAGAACTTCGAAGATTCGACTCTAAGGTAAGGAGGGATTCTTCGGGTTAGTATTCATTATGTGATTGTAGGTGGTAAGATTGATTAGGATTATCGTGTAATTCAATCGTACGTGTCGGGTTGGGAATTTTCTTAGGTTTTGATAATCTAGTATGAATTGACATGATTCTGTTGATACTTGTGATATATGATGTTAATACATGTCAATAACTTGTTTGAAATGTGTAATTGTGTGAAAATCAATGATAATTGTGTGTATGTTCGTATGTACCTGAAATTGGGGAAATGGGATAGGGTAAATGCTGTCAAAATGATGAATTTTGCTGTGCAGGTACGTAGGAGCCGGTTCCCATGTGGGACGAACCGGTTCCCCCTTGTAAAAACAGAGAAGTATGGATTCTGGGCAGCTGGGAACCGGTTCCCATGTAGGGACAACCCGGTTCCCCATAGTAAAAACCAGAGACGTGATTTTTGAAGCTGCCAGGAACCGGTTCCCACGTAGGGACAACCCGGGTTCTGCAGCATTTTTCTAAAAATGTTTTATTTTTAAAAACCCATAACTTTTGATCCGAGTATCCGATTTATGTGCCGTTTTGGGCGTTGCGAAGCTAATTAGATGCTTTATTTGATAAAGTGATAAAATGGGCAGTGGCCGACTTTATTTTTAAAACTCGATTTAATTGTTGATGAATTGAAATATGGTATATGTATATGTGCTTATATATATGATTATTGATGCATGTATTTATGTTGGTGATGGGATTATGATATCCAACGAGTGATTTTGTTATATAACATGTCGTAGATGATACATGTTTTGTGATTATGATGTTGGGTTGTTTGATGATTTATTACATTGTGTGCAATGATGATAAATGTAACGATGTATAATCGTGGTGATGATTGATAATTTATGAATGTTAATATGCTGTTAATATTAACATGTGGATTGTGGTGAATGTATGCGTGTGATATATTTGTATGAATGCTAAACTTATGCATGCTTATCGGTGATGAATTGGTGATGATAATGAGACGATATGATACATCGGATTGGTGATGTTGTAAGCATGTTATATGTTGCATTCATTGGCATACATTTTTGGTGATGGATCCCGGTGATGAAATGGATCAAAATGGTGGGCATAATTCCCATTGTGTGGAATTTGTGCTGGTTAAAACTGTATCTCGGTGATGAAATAGATCAGTTGGATGGGTGTATCCCATGTATTGGTACCACATGCATAGTGTCAGTTGAATCATATGCATTGGTTATAACATGATTGGATGAAATCCAGTGTTATGCCTTGGTGTGTTTATGTGATTGATGTATTGAGGAGTTGTTGTTAATATAACTTGATCATTGATGAAATGGATGAGTTGTGGGCCGATGGCCAATATTGTTGAATTGATGCTTGCTTGTTGTAATAATTCCGATTATATGTATGATTGAGTGGATGATAATTACTATGAGATTTTATTGCTTATGACTGCATAATGCTTATTAATTTGAATGAAACTCACCCTTACTTTGATGATTTCAGATTAAGGATGTAGCGGCTTCTTGATTTGTGTACAGATAGCTCGTAGGCTAGTCCATAGTTCGTGTCGAGTCATGCTCTGATTGTAACACTGGGGAACGCTAGTTTAGAGACGAAATACTCTGTTGGCTTTGTTGTTTTATAATTGTATTGTAGTAACTTGCATGGATGATGAATATGCAATGTTATGAGTTATAATCCGCTGTGTTGAACATGAATTTTGTTTATATTAAATGGTTCCTCATGTGGCATGACAAATGACTATGGTATTTTATGTTAAAGAAATTGTGACATCCTTGTATTTCATGTTTACTCTGATTATTATTATTATTATTATTATTATTATTATTATTATTATTATTATTATTATTATTATATTTCCGCGGGGGTTTTAGAAGGGTGTTACACCGTTGGTGACTATTCTGTTCTGTTGGTGACTATTGTTCCTATGGCTGTGTGATACCTATGTCGGACCTTTGATCTCGTGACATCCGACCTATATCAGTTATTCAGAGGATTATACAGTGGTTACTAAGATTATATGGATCTTGATCCCATGCCGTTGCATTGCATAACGTCATTGCTTTATCCACTTCATTTATGGGGGATCCTAAAGACTATTTTTCAAAAAAAAAAAGAGAAAAAAGGAAATAGAACAGTAAAAAGAAAAGAAAAGAAATATTCTATACAAAAAAAGGGGCTTTGATTCCAAAAGAAAAAGAGAAATGAAAGTGTGTGAAAATACTTTAGGATCTCTCATAAATGAAACATACATTCATACCATCATGTATTTCATGGCTCTTTCAAAGACTTATGAGACCCTTTTTATCCAGATTTCAAGATCAACAACAGATTTGACTTCTCACCGCCACGAGCTCCGAGATCAACTATGGAACAACTTCGTGAGGAAATGGATGAGATGAGGGAACAAATAGGTCATCTTATGTTGGAGATGCAAGACTTGATCCATAATCAGGATGCACTAAGAGAGGAAAACAGTCAGTTGAAGACTCAAGTGAGTCTGGTCGTTGAAGTTCTGAAGACGGTACTGAGAAAGGAAGGCGATGTTATTCCTACTGCTGCAACAGAGGTTGTTGATCTCTCCTCTCCAATAAGATATCCTCCCATTCATGGGATGCATCATGGAGTCCCTCCACAACTTCAAGTGTCAAAACGTCCTCGTCAACTGGTTCATGTTCCTAGAATGAATCAAGGGGGCCAAACGTATGGACAAAAACCTAAGATGCCCCAGAGGGTTCTCGATCCGATCCCGATGCCTTATGCTCAGTTACTTCCTCGCTTGCTGGAACTTCAATTGGTTGAACTACGCAATTTGTCCATGCCTAAAAAGACCCCCCTGGTTATGATGCCAATGCTCGTTGCGAGTTCTATTCTGGGGCACCTGGTCATGATATTGAGAATTGTAGGGCGCTGAAGCATCACATTCAAGATCTCATTGACTCAAAAATGATTTTGTTCACCCCTGAGGGTATGAAGGTGCAAGACAATAGGGTTCCGACTGTGGTGGAGGAAAAGGTTGATTCATACTTCTATGCCGGATTTACTTCATGTCAGAAGCATCATGCACTGTCTTGGATTCCGAATCTCCCACTTTATCAGTCTTTGATTGTTTCACAGCCAAATCAAAAGGGGAAGATATAACGCCCTGACTTTCAATATTTATTTTATCATGTAGTTATTTGGTGTATTTGATGCTTAAACTGATATTTTAATTATTATTATATTAGTTTAATAATTAATTATAAATAGTAAAATGGTTAATTAGTTATTTGGGTCAAGTAGTGATTAGTAATTGGGAGGGTGTGTAGTAAGCCCATTAGATAAATTAAGGATTAGTAAGAGATTAATAAAAATAAGGGAAAATTAGAAGGAATAGTTTCTTTTGGCAAAATTGTGAAGAACGTAGAAACACAGAAAGAGGCTAGGGCAAGAGAGAAAGGAGACTTCCACCATTGTTGAAGGACTAAAGCTCAATCCAAAGGCAAGGGGAGAGAATGGGTTCTTTAAATGGTGATTACAACATGAGAGGGTAGTGAGGGTTCCTTTCCCTCTTTAGGTTTCATAATTGATATGTTTGATTTCTTCTTTGATGTGTGAATTGATTTGAGTTGTATGTTGTTCTTCATGATCCATGAGTACTGTACGATTGTGGACGAAATCCTGTTTTGGACTGAGGAATTATAGTGTGGATTCTGGATGTTGAATGAGTTGTTGGTATGTTCTAAGAGGAACTGAATCTGAATGTATAATTGTCCAATTTGATGAGTAAGAATTGAGTTAATATCATGTGAAATTGTTGTAGAATGATAGGTTAATGAATCTATATGAAAGGTGTGAGTTAATGGATGAAATTATGGTGTTTTGGACCTGAAATCGCAGACTAGAAGTGATGAAAATGAGTGAGAACGGACTGGTGCGAGTGCAGACCCGAAAAAATAAAATTTTGCTGTCAGTTCGCGTATGGTACGCGTATGGGTTGGGGACATACGTGTATGAGGGACAAACCCAGGGGCTATACGCGTATGATCCGCAACCCTGTCACAATATAGTGCAACTTCTGGTGGGACGCGTATGGTACGCGTATGGAAGGGAGGCCATACGCGTATGGGAAAGTGATACGCGTATGGGATAATTTTTAGTGCAAAAACTGGTCCTGGTGGTACGCGTATGGGACGCATATGGGAAAGGGGCATACGCGTATGGAATGGCTGTACACGTATGGTCGGGCTAGTGTGCAGAATTTTCCATTTTTGTGATTTTCTTCCGATTCTTGGGTAAGATGAATACCTTTCTGAGTTCCTTAGTTCGTAGGACTTAAGTAAACATAGGGAGACTATAAAAGTTATTCTTTGGACATAAAATGTTGTGATGAGATTGTGCTGATTGTTGTGAATGTAACTTTAAGATAATGAAATTGTAGTTGCATGTTGTTGAGCTGGTTGATAGCCTAAATGGCAATGAGTTGAAGGCTGAAGCCTTGTGTTGTTGAATTGTGTTGATTGGATGTCCATATTGCATACATATATCGTTGAGGGCTTATGCCCTGTTGTTGGCCTGTATTGGCATTGTTGAAGGCTTATGCCTTGTTATTGCCTCTAGAATAATGGCAACTGTTGAGGGCTTATACTCTGTTGGTACCACATGCATGTAGTGTTGATAGTTGCATTTTCATTTCATCTGACAGATTGTAAATGTCGTGTATTGATGTTGTGTTGTGATTGATGGTGTGAGAATCCGTTTATGATTGCGTTTGTGTGTGGTGTAGATACTACTCCTTAACCATGTGATATTTCATCGTATATTTATTGAATGTAATTCTCACCCCTTTTCTGTTGTTGTGTCTGTGCTTCTTCGGGAGTACAGATAACCAGGTACCAGAGTAGTGCTTGGATTTTCGAGTGTTACCTGATTGATTCTTAGGAATCGCTCTGATACGTAACACGGGAATGTTGGGATACGCTATGTTTTGTTTTCTTTTCAGTTAAAAGTTAAATTGCTACGTATCTTGATTTTGACATTATTGTTGGACCACCTGTTTAGTGGATATAATTTATTTGTTGAGGCCGTTGTGCCAGGAGAACTATTAAGCTGTTTTGAATTCTGCTGCACTATTGGAAATTCTATTTTAATGAAAAACTATTAAATAAGGTGACGTTTTTGTGAACTGTTTAGAAGATGTGACATCCTACTTGTGTCGCTAACTCTGATTATTTATGTATTTATAATTCATTTATATTCGATATGGGAAAGTGGGGTGTTACAATTGGTATCAGAGCAGGTCGGTCCGTCCGACCAAGTAGTTGAGTCGCTAACAAATCGAGCATTGTTAAATCTCGTTATCTAACTATATTTTTGTTGCAGTGTTTAGTTGAAATGGCTGGAAGGAACGATGCTGCGATTGCTGCTGCTTTGGAGGCTATGGCTCATGCTCTAGAACATCAACCTAATGCTGGTGTGAATGCTGGGTCTCGCAGTTTAGCTACTTTCCAGAGGGAGAACCCGCCAGTCTTCAAAGGCAAGCATGACCCCAATGGAGCCTTAGAGTGGTTGAAAGAGATCGAGAGGATCTTTCGTGTAATGGATTGTACTCAGGCACAGAAAGTTCCCTATGGGACGCATATGCTAGCAGTCGAAGCTGAGGACTGATGGCTAGCAACACGTCAGCGACTAGAAGCTGCAGGTGAAGAGATCACTTGGGATGTGTTCCAAAGAGAATTTCTGAGAAAGTATTATCCTGAGAGTGTCTGTGGTAAGAAGGAAATTGAGTTCCACGAATTGAAACAAGGAAACATGTCAGTGACTGATTACGCTGCAATGTTCACTGAACTGGCCAAATTTTACCCATACTATAATGGAGAGGGTGCTGAGTTTTCGAAGTGAGTCAAGTTTGAAAGCGGGTTACGGTCTGAAATCAAGAAGGCTATAGGGTATCAGCAGATCCGCGTTTTTCCTAACTAAGTAGATAGCTGCATAATTTTTGAGGAGGATAACGCTGCTCACTATAAAATTGTCAGTGATAGAAGAGGCAAGCAGAATCAGCAACGTGGCAAGCCTTATGACACTCCAGCTGGCAATGGCAAACAGAGAGCTGCTCCAGACCAGAGAACAAGGGGGGAGGTGCTCCCGCTCTGATTGTGTGTTTTAAGTGTGGGCAGGCTGGTCACAAGACTACTTAATGCACTGATGACGTTAAGAAGTGTTTCCGTTGTGGCAAGACTGGTCATATGATGTCTGAGTGTAGACATAAAGAAGTGGTTTGTTTTAATTGCGGCGAAGAAGGACACATTGGAAGTCAATGTCAAAAACCAAAGAAGGCACAAGCTGGTGGTAAGGTGTTCGCATTGGCTGGTACTCAGACAAACATTGAGGACAGACTCATTAGAGGTACTTGCTTCATAAATAGTATTCCTTTAATTACTATTATCGATACTGGTGCTACTCATTGTTTTATTGCTGCTGAATGTGTTGAAAGATTGGGTCTTGTGCCATCTTCGATGAATTGTGAGATGGTAGTCGAGGTTCCAGCTAAAGGATCTGTGACTACATCTCTTGTTTGTTTGAAGTGCCCGTTGTCGATCTTCGACAGGAACTTTGCTGTTGATTTAGTATGTTTACCGTTAGTCGGGCTAGACGTAATTTTGGGAATGAACTGGTTAGAATATAACTATGCTCACATCAATTGGTATAACAAGACTATGAGATTTTCAACTTCCGAAGAAGAAAAAGCTGGTTTAGTGTCGTCTAAGCAGGTACGACAGTTGCTGAATGAAGAAGTAGAGATGTTCTCGTTGATGGCAACATTGTCAATCGAGAATCAGAATATCATCGATGAGTTACCGGTAGTATGTGAATTCCCTGAAGTTTTTCCTGATGAGATTCCTGAGGTGCCGCCAGAAAGAGGAATTGAGTTTACGATTGATCTTGTACCTGGTACCAGACCTGTTTCTATGGCATCGTACAGGATGTCCGCTTCTGAGTTGACGGAATTAAAGAAGCAATTAGAAGACTTACTGGAGAAGAAGTTTGTCAGACCAAGTGTATCTCCGTGGGGAGCTCTAGTGCTGTTAGTAAAGAAAAAGGATGGAAGCATGAGACTTTGCGTAGATTATAGACAGTTGAATAAAGTAACCATTAAGAATAAATACCTGTTACCGGGGATAGATGGTTTGATGGACCAATTGGTGGGTGCGAGTGTTTTTAGCAAGATCGATCTGAGGTCGGGTTACCATCAGATTAAGGTTAAAGATGAAGATGTTCAGAAGACAGCATTCAAGACAAGATATGGACATTATGAATATTCGGTGATGCCATTTGGTGTTACGAACGCGCCAGGAGTATTCATGGAATATATGAACCGTATTTTCCATGATTATTTAGATCAGTTTGTCATGGTGTTCATAGACGACATCTTGATATATTCTAAATTAGAACAAGAGCATTCAGATCATTTGAGGACAGTATTGCAAGTGTTGAAAGAAAGGAAATTGTATGCGAAGTTGTCCAAGTGTGAATTTTGGTTGAAAGAAGTCAGTTTTCTGGGACATGTCATATCTGGTAGTGGCATTGCTGTAGATCCATCTAAGGTAGATGCTGTGTTACAATGGGAAACTCCAAAGTCAGCTACTGAGATCAGAAGTTTCTTGGGCTTAGCCAGTTACTACAGACGGTTTATTGAAGGATTTTCTAAGTTGGCACTTCCGTTAACTAAGTTGACGTGTAAGGGTAAAGTGTTCGTATGGGATGCACAATGCGAAGAAAGTTTTGTATAACTGAAGAAGAGATTGACGACAGCTCCGGTTTTGACGTTACCGAACCCAGGAGAACCTTTTGTGGTTTATTGCGATGCTTCTCTGATAGGTTTAGGTGGTGTGCTTATGCAGAATGGTAAGGTGATTGTTTATGTGTCGAGGCAACTGAGAATTCATGAAAAGAACTACCCTACACATGATTTGGAACTCGCTGATGTTGTTTTCGTATTAAAGATTTGGAGACATCATCTCTACGGTTCTAGATTTGAAGTTTATAGTGACCATAAGAGTTTGAAATACCTGTTTGACCAGAAGGAGCTGAACATGAGACAACGAATATGGTTAGAATTGCTGAAGGATTATGATTTCGGGTTGAATTATCATCCCGGTAAGGAAAATGTTGTGGCTGATGCCTTAAGCCGGAAGACCTTGCACATGTCGGCTATGATGGTTAAAGAGTTAGAACTGATCGAACAATTCTGAGATATGAGCTTGATTTGTGAAGTGACACCGCAGAGTGTTAAGTTGGGAATGCTTAAAATTGATAATGACTTTCTGAACAGTATCAAAGAGGCTCAGAAATTGGATGTGAAAATGGTAGACATTATAGTTGGTTGTGGCAAATCTGAGAAGAGTGATTTTAAGGTGGACGCCCAAGGAGTGTTGAGATCGCAGGATCGAATTTGTATCCCTGATGACGATAACATGAAGAGGATGATTTTAGAAGAGGGTCATCGGAGTAACTTGAGTATTCATCCTGGGGCTACTAAAATGTATCAAGACTTGAAGAAGATATTTTGGTGGCCAAGAATGAAAGAAGACGTGGCACAGTTTGTATATGCTTGTTTAACTTGTCAAAAATCGAAGATTGAACACCAGAAGCCTGCAGGGTTGATGCAACCGTTAGAAATTCCAGAATGGAAGTGGAATAGCATTTCGATGGATTTCGTAACGGGGTTGCCTAATACTGCGAGTGGACACGATTCAATATGGGTGATTGTTGATAGGCTTACAAAATCAGCCCATTTCATACCTATTAACATCACGTATCCGGTGGCGAAGTTAGCCGAGATCTACGTCCGAGTGATTATGAAGTTGCATGGTATTCCCTTGTGCATCGTGTCGGATAGAGATCCGAGATTCACTTCTGATTTTTGGAAGAGCTTGCAAGAAAGTTTGGGTTCTAAGTTGAGGTTGAGTTCGGCGTATCATCCTCAGACGGATGGTCAAACTGAAAGAACTATTCAGTCTATAGAGGATTTGTTGAGAGCATGTGTTCTCGAACAAGGAGGCTCGTGGAGCGCTCATCTTTCATTGATCGAGTTTACTTATAATAACAGTCATCATTCTAGCATCGGGATGGCACCTTTTGAAGCGTTGTACGGTCGGAGGTGTAGAACTCCGCTATGTTGGCACGAATCCGGTGAAGGTGTAATACTTGGACCAGAAATTGTACGAGAAACCACAGAGAAGGTAAAGTTGATCTAGGAAAAGATGAAGGCTTCCCATAGTAGACAGAAGAGCTATCATGATAAGCGAAGGAAGGAGTTAGAATTTGAATCAGGTAACCATGTGTTTCTAAGAGTCACGCCTATGACTGGTGTTGGTCGTGCCCTGAAGTCTAAAAAGTTGACTCCGCGATTTATTGGTCCTTATCAGATTTCAGAGAGAGTTGGTACTGTCGCTTATAGGGTGGCATTGCCGCCTAACCTTTCAAATATGCACGATGTGTTTCATGTGTCGCAACTTCGGAAGTATGTCCCAGACCCATCTCACGTGATTCATATGGATGATGTGCAAGTGAGAGAGAATCTTACAGTAGAGACGATGCCGATTCGGATCACGGATCGTGAGATAAAGTCCCTTAGAGGTAAAGATATTCCGTTGGTGAAAGTAGTCTGGACGGGGACTACCAGAGAAAGCATGACGTGGGAAATGGAGAGCAAGATGCGGGACTCCTATCCCGAGTTATTTGAACGAGGTAAGATTTGTGAGGACGAAAATATCATAAGTGGGGGAGAGTTGTAACGCCCTGACTTTCAATATTTATCTTATTATGTAGTTATTTGGTGTATTTGATGCTTAAACTGATATTTTAATTATTATTATTATTATATTAGTTTAATAATTAATTATAAATAGTAAAATGGTTAATTAGTTATTTGGGTCAAGTAGTGATTAGTAATTGGGAAGGTGTGTAGTAAGCCCATTAGCAAATTGAGGATTAGTAAGAGATTAATAAAAATAAGGGAAAATTAGAAGGAATAGTTTCTTTTGGCAAAATTGTGAAGAACGTAGAAACACATAAAGAGGCTAGGGCAAGAGTGAAAGGAGACTTCCACCATTGTTGAAGGACCAAAGCACAATCCGAAGGTAAGGGGGGAGAATGGGTTCTTTAAATGGTGATTACAACATGAGAGGGTAGTGAGGGTTCCTTTCCCTCTTTAGGTTTCATAATTGATATGTTTGATTTCTTCTTTTATGTGTGAATTGATTTGAGTTGTATGTTGTTCTCCATGATCAATGAGTACTGTATAATTGTGGACAAAATCCTGTTTTGGACTGATGAATTATAGTGTGGATTCTGGACGTTGAATAAGTTGTTATGTTCTAAGAGGAACTGAATCTGAATGTATAATTGTCCAATTTGATGAGTAAGAATTGAGTTAATATCATGTGAAATTGTTGTAGAATGATAGGTTAATGAATCTATATGAAAGGTGTGAGTTAATGGATGATATTATGGTGTTTTGGACCTGAAATCGCAGACTGGAAGTGATGAAAATGAGTGAGAACGGACTGGTGCGAGTGCAGACCCGAAAAAATAAAATTTTGCAGCCAGTTCGCGTATGGTACGCGTATGGGTTGGGGCCATACACGTATGAGTGATAGACCCAGGGGCTATACGCGTATAATACGCAACCCTGTCACAATATAGTGCAACTTCTGGTGGGACGCGTATGGTACACGTATGGAAGGGAGGCCATACGAGTATGGGAAAGTGATACGCGTATGGGATAATTTTTAGTGCAAAAACTGGTCCTGGTGGTACACGTATGGGAGGCATATGGGAAAGGGGCATACGCGTATGGAATGGTTGTACGCGTATTGTCGGGCTAGTGTGCAGAATTTTCCATTTTTGTGATTTTATTCTGATTCTTGGGTAAGATGAATACCTTTCCGAGTTCCTTAATTCGTAGGACTTAAGTAAACATAGGGAGACTATAAAAGTTATACTTTGGACATAAAATGTTGTGATGAGATTGTGCTGATTGTTGTGAATGTAACTTTAAGATAATGAAATTATAGTTGCATTTTGTTGAGCGGGTTGATAGCCTAAATGGCAATGAGTTGAAGGCTGAAGCCTTGTGTTGTTGAATTGTGTTGATTGGATGTCCATATTGCATACATATATCGTTGAGGGCTTATGCCCTGTTGTTGGCCTGTATTGGCATTGTTGAAGGCTTATGCCTTGTTATTGCCTCTAGAATAATGGCAATTGTTGAGGGCTTATGCTCCGTTGGTACCACATGCATGTAGTGTTGATAGTTGCATTTTCATTTCATTTGACTGATTGTAAGTTTCGTGTATTGAATTTGTGTTGTGATTGATGGTGTGAGAATCCGTTTATGATTGCGTTTGTGTGTGGTGTAGATACTAATCCTTAACCATGTGATATTTCACCGTATATTTATGAATGTAATTCTCACCCCTTTTCTATTGTTGTGTCTGTGCTTCTTCGGGAGTACAGATAACCAGGTACCAGAGTAGTGCTTGGATTTTCGAGTGTTACCTAATCGACTCATAGGAGTCGCTCTGATACGTAACATGGGAATGTTGGGATACGCTATGTTTTGTTTTCTTTTCAGTTAAATGTTAAATTGTTACGTATCTTGATTTTGACATTATTGTTGGACCACCTGTTTAGTGGATATAATTTATTTGTTGAGGCCGTTGTGCCAGGAAAACTATTAGGCTGTTTTGAATTCTGCTGCAGTATTGGAAATTCTATTTTAATGAAAAACTATTAAATAAGGTGACGTTTTTGTGAATTGTTTAGAAGATGTGACATCCTACCTGCATTACTCTGATTATTTGTATTTATAATTCGTTTATATTCGATATGGGAAAGTGGGGTGTTACAGAAGACACCTGAACAGATTGGGTATTTGAATCATCACCAACAACAGGGTCCACAAAGGCCAAGGAGACCACCAAGAAAGATTGACCCAATTCCTATGGCCTATAGTCAACTGCTCTCTCATTTACTCAAGGATTCTTTGGTCCAGCTAAGAGAATCTAATCCCCCTCCGACACCAATTCCTCAGGGATATGACTTAAACGCCAAGTGTGAGTACCATTCTTGTGCATCTGGACATGCAACTGAGGATTGTAATATTCTGAAATGCAAAGTTCAGGATCTCATTGACTCCAAAGCGATATCATTCACTCTAAATGGCCTGCACATAAATTGAGAAGTTCATGAATGTCCATAAAGCATCACCAAAGAACAATAAGCCCAGACGGAGTCAAGCCTCTTCAACAATGGCAATCATCATTTCATTTCTGTATTCTCATTTCAGTATTTCCTGTTTTGTTAAAAGTTACCTCCCTGTTTAAACTCCTTGGTATGATAATAATAAAAGCACCACAAATTCTTGAGCAACTTTGTCAGAATATTTTTCCAAGAGGTAATCAAGAATGTTTTGTAGAAGCATCTTTCATTCTCAAGGTTCTTGTGCTTAGTTGTATCCGTGGAGTTTGGTGTTTCAGTTGGTGTTTTGGGCCTTCCTTACAACATATAGCTTTTCAAAGTTTGATGACCACGCGAGGTTCCTCAGTGTTTGATGGTGAATACTTCTCCAACATCTATGTTCGGGGCTCCCGATTGAGGGATAAGCAAGACGTACTCTTATCTTGAGCATTGCATCACTCGCATTGCTCGAATCCCTAAAGTAAGGAAAAAATTTACAACTCTTGGGTGACTTCGTTGGAGTTTCCTTTTGAAGTAATCTGAAGTGTTTAGAATGAACACATGATAATGCTAAATGACTACCATGCTGGAGCACAAAGCCGTTCACCTGAGGATTGTGTGCCGTTCGTTCCAAGAAGTTCATGCATGAATTGAAGTCTCAATGGGGTATCAAAATTGCAGAAAGTATTCAAGAGAAATAAGTTCAGACGGAGTCAAGTCTCCTCAACAATGGCAGCCATTCAGTTCTTCATTGCATTCTCATTTGTAACATTTCATTGTTTGTTTAAGCATTTCTAGCATGTAAAAACTTGTTAATTTCGGAATGAAAATCATAATACATTGTTTATGTTTGTCTTGAAGAAATCCATTCGTTTTCACTCATATAATGATTTGCTTGCATACGAGACCAACTTTACTAATCCCTTGCTTAGGCAAAGAGCTGAGGGAGAATGATGAAAATTCAAAATGCAAAAATCTCCAATTGTGTGCTTTTGAATAAAACCCTACTGAGGATGTACAGGCATTATTTATAATCCCCAAACACAGGAGATATAAGGGAGATAAACCCTTGATAACCCCTTTGAGCCTTGAAGTAGGAGTTTTCTTTTCTAATCAGAAAAAACCCTTATTTTTAACCCTGGGGCAGGGTAGTGTTCATTTAACTTGATCGAGTGTTCAAAACTCACCAAAAGGGTGCGCATCTAAGGATACAACAATGGTTATCCTTCAAAAGGTTGAGGAATGTCAAAACCACAATGATTATCCTTATTCCATCAAGAGATCCAGAAATGATGATACCACAATGGTAATCCTTCATCAAATCAAAGGAGTGAGGCAGGCGCAATCACCTCCAACGAATCAAAGATAATGTGAGGTCACACGACTTGTTAAAAAAATAGCAAAAAAAAAATAGCAAAAAAAATAGCAAAAAAAAAATGGCAAAAAAATAAAATAAAATAAAAATAGGATGAAAAGAAAAATGGCAAAAGAAGCATGAGAAAAAAGATGATGAAATTGCCAAACAAGAACAAAGTCGTGAGATAATGAATCAGATGAATAAAAGGTGAGCGACCGCCGTGTCCAAAAAAAAACTTCATTGATTCCTCAACCATTCCAAATTCCTTGTGAGGGATGAGCACTCGTGTCGAGTTAACTGAACATAGGACTGGAGAACATCACGAAGGGGGTGGGTACAAATAATTTTGAGCCTAAAAATCCTTTGTTTTCTGAAAACTATGAACCTAACCAAGTTACAACCCTCAAAAGTCCTAATTGAAGCGGGGTTTATTTTGAAAGCACACTCCGATGAGATAGTGTTTAACTGACTCCCAATGAAGCTTGACACATTTATGTTGGTTTCGTATGCTCGCTTTATCTTTCATATGCAAAAATCGAGGTTGCGTCAACTAGCGATTCAGTCACAAGAGGTCCCAACCTCATTTCATAAAAAGTTTTAAAACTTCAAGACTAACATAGGTTTTGCATTAGAATTATCATTCTTAAAATTAACATTATTTTGCATACAAAATATGTGCTTAACATCAAGGAAGTTATCATGATGAGAATCAGTGAGTAACTTGATCATGTCAAAGTACGAGAGACTTGAGAACTCTGAGGAGTAAAAGTTAATCATTTCGAATGTTGACCATTAAGGGGCAGGTTCTCTAAAAACTTCGTTGGGCATGAACAGTTAATGCTTTCCTTGATTACCTTGAGGGAAAGAGTTTGAAGACTCCGTTGAGCGTGGTAACATTGTCTCCATGTTTGTTTGACTTCAAAACAAAGAAAGCCTGAGGATTCTAGTAAGATGTACCTAATCAGGGGCAATTAAATTGAGGTTTGACCTCTCAAATTCAACATATCTGGGGCAATCATGTCGATAAATCTCTTCAAGCTTTGATCAATCTTGGGCGATCACGTCGAGGAATCTCTCTTGAGTTCAACCAATCTAGGGCAGTTACGTTGAGATTCGACAAATCTCTCCCAAAATCCTTTAGGGAAAATTCCTTCATGGGTCATGAAGCTTGGGGCACAATCTTTTGAGTTATCTTGCCTCTCTCTGAGCGTCGAATTTCTCCTGGAAACTTATTCTCTCCCCAAGCACTGGAGTTTATTTCTCCTGAGAGTTTGTTCCACTCCTCAAGCATAGGAGTTTATTTATCCTAGGAGCGGTTCTACTTCCCTAATCAAGGCTCCTTACCTGGATTTCTCGTCCCCGACATGGTGAATCGAGGGAATCTCCTTAAGCTGAAAATCCTTCAAGCAGTGGCACATGGTGAGAAGTCAGAAGTTATTCTACCTTCTGGAAGGCAACCACAAGAATGTGCATCTTGCGATTCAAAGTCCAATATCTATTGGCATCTCTACATGGTCCTTAACGCGAAGGGGATTCTCCCTGATGTCTACCTCACTAATGCCTTTATTTGGCACCCTGCATATAGTATCCATCGCATATAACATTGCATCCTCAAAAGCGTAGCATATCCATCAAAATGGAGCATTACGCCATAGAAAAATTCAAACATGCATCAATGCATAAGCCATTTTATATGTACCCAGAGGGTACGAAGTAATATATATCCTCAGAAGAAGCCTTATTTTCTCTCTCTAGTGTGGATCGGACACAATGTCTTTCTTCGTCAGAATCGTTGTCTCCGAGGTTATTTCCCGTGTCCTGAAGATCGCCCATAGATCTTCTCCAGGTTTTGAGTCGGAGTTGAGTCATAGATCGTACGAGATCTTTTTCTTTCAGTCCTGAAGATTGTCCATAGGTCTTCTCCTGGTTTCGAGTCGGAGTTGAGTCATAGATCGCACGAGATCTTATTCTTTTAGTCCTGAAGATCGCTCATAGGTCTTCTCCTGGTGTCGAGTCGGAGTTGAGTCATAGATCGCACGAGATCTTTTTCTTTCAGTCCTGAAAATCGCCCATAGGTCTTCTCCTGGTGTCGAGTCGGTCTTGAGTCATAGATCACACGATATCTTTTCCTTTCTGTCCTGAAGATTGCCCATAGGTCTTCTCCTGGTGTCGAGTCGGTGTTGAGTCATAGATCGCACGAGATGTTCTCCTTTCAGTCCTGAAGATCGCCCATAGGTCTTCTCCTGGTTTCGAGTCGGGGTTGAGCCATAGATCGCTACGAGATCTTATCTTTTCAGTCATTGTTTCATACAACTGCTTTCTTGGAAAACCTTGTATTGACATCGTTACCACGTTACAAGCTACCCCCATTCAAATCCAATTACTCACTGTAAATCTTCCACTAGAAAAACAAAAATTCTCTTTCCCCAGCAGATATCAAAACAAAAAATAAGGATAACACTTACACTTCCTTTTCAGGACAAATTTCTTGCACTTTGATATTTAATCTTCTTATACCTCGAATGTTCGAAAGGCAAACGCCAATCTCACCTTCAGGTTTAAGACGATTAAATAGGGGCAGCTGTCATACCCCAAATTTTTCCTACCCCTTTATTTCTAACTGGCTTAAGCTTCTCATTTCATATGCATCATCTTTCCATTAGGACATTAACACATCATGCATCACTAATCAATAAGCTGGGCTTGGGATCAAGGATTGGGGCTTCTACTTCATTCAAGCTCGATTCATCTAGTTATTCTTCTAGTATGGGACTGTGGAAGTTGGGTTTGAAGTATGGGCGTTATGGATTATTTCTCCTACAGTTACAAGGGTTGTGCTTCATACAAATTCACCGTGGCTAGGGATTAGGATTTATTTTCCTAACCAAGGTCGTTTAAGGGTTCCTCGTTACTTGCTCTATGCTTATCAAGAGATTTAAAGGTATCGTTCTTATGGTGTTATCTTGGTTAAAGCTCTCTTTGAGATGTTTTATGTGAAGGATTAGGATTGTCTTTACCATTCATTTGTTGGGATTGCTTCAAGAGAAAGATGGTTTGGATTTGAACGCGAAGTGAGGATTTTCATGTACAAGATTCATTCATGATTAGTTCCTAGAAATTCAAGTCACAAGGCTGAGGCATAATTGAAAGTTATCTAAATGGCATTCAAGGTTATATTCATGATCTCGATTTTCGTTCAAACATCAAAGATCCCTCTAAGAGGTCAAATTCAAATTCAAAAGTCAATCTCATTCATCCTAAAATTAATATTACAAGTCCAAGTGTTCTACATCGTTCAAATTCAAGAGTCAATATCATTCATTCACCATTCAAATATCCAAAGAAAATATCCAATTCCAACGTTCATCACAAAGTGTCCATGCCCATTACAAATTCGAAGTCATTACAAAAAAAGGGTACATTACAAAACATTACACCATTGAAATACATTAAGAAACTACATGGTGGACCAAAGTCTGACTTTGACTCTTATGTGGACCCTGGATCTATTTGCTCCAAGTTTCTTTAAAATTCCACCATTCATCATCATCATGATTATCTCTTCATGAACCATGATACCTCCAAAGCTGCCAAACCTGTATAAATAATTCAAAGGGAGCTTCATAAAGCCATTTCAACTGACGGTAGCAATTAACAACATTCTAACAGCTTCGGTTCCCTAGTTTGTACAAGTATAGTTTGGTCCAGTCATATAAATCCTGCATAACCAATTCTGAGACAAGAAAATCTAACATGAAAATTCAAAACCAGAGTCAGCATGCTTAGTTCACTTCATTCAAAATCAGTCCACAAAAACAAGCTTATGCAAAGTCCTACTGCGTTCATCACACTACACCCTGTACATTCATTTTGCAGTAAGCTGCATAATTCAAATAACTTGCAACATTAATCCATACCTTTTTCAAACAGCCAAAACTAATAACCTAACTTCTAAATCCAACAATCCTACAAATACAGCTCATAAGGTTCAGCCATTCAAGTTCACTTCAAAAAAAAACACACACACAGAAATAAATCTAACTCTCTGCCACTGACTTTTTCTGAACCATTGCTATAGATAATTGTGTTAACTGATCCAAGCTCCCATTTAGAACCAAACTTCTTCCAAGCCATACCTGTAAACCAACACAAAAATATATAGTTCACATCAGTTCATGACCATGCATCTAATTTTTACATAACACAAACAATTTCACACTCTAAACCAAACTCACATCCAAAGCTACTAACCAACTAACTTTCAAACTTTCAACCTATAACTAACTTCACCAAAACAGTAACAGACTATTAATTTTCTAACTACCATCTAACTAACAAAACAGAAAACTAATCACCAACTCCTAACTGTCAAAACCAACTTTGTAACCACCCCTAACTAATTACTAACTAACTGAAACAGAATTTTCCTCCCTTTAACTACCTTCAATCTCACCATTGATTCATAACTGATTTCAATCTCAGCCACCACTTTCTAACTAACTCTACCCCTCTCTCAACCTATATAACAGAGCCTCCTCCACCATTTTCTTCTCTTCACGCCATTCACACACCACCAATACATACACGCTCATTTTCACCTTCATCCATTCTCACACTTCTTCACGCCATTTTTCACCTCATCTTCTCCATCAACTCTTCACCCTTCTCCATCTTCAATCTCTCTCCATACTCATCTTCAACCTCCTTCAATCACCATGACTTCTGCAACTTCTCTTCTCTCAATTCCCTCACTCTCTCACTAAAGCTCTCTCACCATTGTCATACGAGACTTCACGTCGAAATCTCGTTTCAACTGAGCTTAGCCTCAATCCGATACACTCTCTCAACATCTCTCAGCTCTCAACGCACAACAACAACCACTCAGCAACAACATCACGCAGAAAAATGAAATAGAAGAAGCAGAGGAAGAAGCGCACACTCAGAAAAAGAGGAAGAAGGAGTGTACAAGAAGGATTAACTGGATTGAAGTATTACGTCCCGTTTGCTTCGCCGACACGCCGCCGTCGGAGTATCTCCGGTAGGTAAGTCATTGCATCATCACTCTCCTTCATCTTCTGGCATTTTTGTCTTGCTCTCTTGCTCTTCTTTGTGTATTGAGCACTCCCCCCATAGCAGCGGTGTGAAGTTTAGCTTCGTCACCATTTAATTTCAGTTTCAAGGTTTTTTTAGGGTTTTAGATTAGGGGAGAATGGACTTGAATGTGGAGGAAGTAGGTCGAGTTCCAAAGAGAGCGATCGAAAAGGAGCGTTTTTATGTATTCAATTTCATGTTAGGGGAGCTCCGCCGTCTCCGACGCGACGGAGGCAATTTCCAGCCACCGGGTGAAATGAGAGTGAATGAGAGAGACGGTTAGGTCATGATGAAGTTCAATCGCCACTTTAGAAGACCTAAATTCCCATTTCTTTTCATTTAATTAGCATTAGTATTAATTAGATTTATTTAGGATTAATTACGATTAATTAGGTTTAATTAGACTAATTCTGAAAACAAAATCTGAATATACATGGATCCTGGGCCGTTACTAAAGCACACCCCCACGTAGCCCAATGCAACCCCTTCTTTAGACAAAAAATAAGGAAAAGCTGACAAACAAAACTGCTAAGGGGCCTTGAAATCGTAGCGCTACACCCCTAGTGGCCCATACGCTCTCCTCTTCTCTTTTTCTGATTAGCAAGAATTCTGTTGGGCCCCCAGTTTGGGCCAGCACCACCAATGTCAGCTTGCACCCCCTTGATCCACATAACTTCTCATTAGAATTAGGTCTTTTTTTCCATAGTTTTTCCCCTTAAAAATTTTAGGTTATAAAAACATTAAAATCATATTTTCTAAGGTAGATTTTGATAGATTTTTGGATTTTAATTTCTAGTTTCATTTAGGATTTTTCACATCAAAATTTCTTCATAAAAGTAGTAGTATTTTTTTAGGTTAATTTTGCAATAATACTTGAGTCGTGTTCTTTATGTTTTTGTACCATGCCCATGTTACTTTTGTATGATTCTTGTATGATTTTATTGCTTGTATTTTTTTGCCATATTTTTGGCCTATTTTGTTAATACCATTTTAATGCTCCTTTTAGAATTTAGTCACCATGTTAACATTAGAGTTAGATTAGAACAACCATTAGGCTAGACTTAATCAGGTTAGTCTCCCCCGTTTTTCATTTCTTTTTCCTTTTCAACATTAAAAAACCTAATAAATACCGACGAAGATTATGCTACTACTTTTTCATAGTAGGAAAGAAATGATTGGGGCGTAGGCCCCGGTGTATTTCTTTTCTACTTAGCGGGAGAGAAATGATTGAGGCATAGGCCTTGGTGTATTTCTTAACCACCATTTAGAGAAATGATTGAGGTGTAGGCCTTGGTGTATGTTCTCTAAATAACTAAAAAAAAATCTTTTTTGTATGATCTAAGTCACAAATAAACTCCCTTAGAAAACACCAAACAAAAACACTTAAAACACTTAATAAATGTTCAGACTTAAAACAAAGTAAGGAAGTGTTGCGAAGCCTTGTAGTGGGTTTTCGTCATCATGGAATTACCCTAAAAGACACAAACCAAATCCTCTCTCTCTCCCTCTCTTCTTTCTTAAGGGCATTGTTATTTCCGCTCGATCGCATCGTAGGTTGTCCCCTTATGCAAGAGCGCGAACGTTAACTCCGCCCAACTAAAAAAACACAAAAACAAACAGAAAATTGTGAGCTGAACTACGGCGCTCTGATTCCTGAAAAGGATACGTAGGCATCAAGTCGCGGGGCTTGATCGAGCACAATTGTAAATATTCCTTCTTTTCCCTGTATTTCTTTTACATTCATTCGCATGTAGGCATAGACATAGTATACACCATTTAGATAAAAACAAACATAGGTGGATACCATCGAGTACGATGGGCGTGAGGGGTGCTAATACCTTCCCCTTGCGTAACTGACTCCCATACTTAGATTCTCTGGTCGCAAGACCCTGTTCTTATCCTTTCATAGGTTTCCTGATATTCCTTTCCCTTGATGGGATAAATATATTGGTGGCGACTCTGTTCATTTTTCGCGAGCGTGCGACAACGACCAGAGAAAAAGGTCAGGGAGTCGGTTACGCGAGGGGAAGGTATTAGCACCCCTCGCGCCCATCGTACTCGATGGGATCCACGCCAGTGTCTAAATCTATGGGTTTGTAACAAATCTACGCTAATCTGGACTAAAATGAATGTAGAATGTAGGGAAAAGAAAGGATTGTACTCGCACTGGCCCTTCCCCGCTGCCTACGTATCCTTTTTGAGGAATCAGAGGTACCGTGGCTCGGCTAACTAGTTTCTGTTTGTTTTGTGTTTTTTAGGTGAACGAGTTACATTCACACTCCGCTGCTCGACCTTTGGAGACTTAGGCTTGGGAATGGAGCGGAAATAACAAGCTCTTAAGAAAATAAAATAAAAGAGTGTGGTTTGTGTTTTAAAAAATGCATGAGGAAAACCTAAGCTAAGGGGGAAAGCTTGCTACCTAATGTTATCATACAAAGGGTACAAGTATAAACTAAGCTAACAACCTATGGGGAAAAAGGCGAAAGCAAACAATAATATCACACAAACGAGCTCCGCTCGTAAAGCAAACAAACCAACGACACTGGCCGAATGGTAGAAAAGCGGTCCCTCCATAGCCAAGGGGAGCGAATCACCCGAGTCAACCAAGCATTAGACCTCGCGAAAATGATCGGGCCATAGACAAGAGGAGCGGATCCCTCTCAGTAACCAAGCCATCACGGATTGGAAAAGAAAACGGTGCGTGCGTACACCGAGCATCAAGATCTTGTGTTGGTTCGGAAGCAAGCAACATGTAGCATGCACATACCGAACAAACTCGATGAGACTGTGCGGGGGTTGATTGCTAACCCTTTCCACATGCCTTCCAAGAGGACTTAACGGAGTGCCATATAGGACTTATTACACCGTGACTCCCTTCCGCAAAGCACAAATGTAAACATACCAACAAAAATAGAGCCTCTTTCGAGGGCTTGGCCAGATGCATGTCTAAGTCCTACTTCTCATGTTAAAGGGTGATGCGAGAAAGCAATAAAGTGCGAGAAAAATAAAATGAAACGGGACCAATACCAAACGGATTATGATCCATAAATCGTAGCGAAGAGAGCAAGGAAACAAAGGATCCCGCAAGCGAGCTAGCAAAGCAAAAGAAAATAGTCAGCACACCGATTATCCATGAAAGCACACAAAGGTCGAAATGCGCGTCGAGCATAATCACAATACACCTGCAAGAGGAACATGCAAACCAAACAAGCAGATATAAAGTAATAGGAACGTGTCTCCAAGATGAGAACACGACATGAGTGAATGAAATCGTGTTCCGCAAATAAAGCGGAACACTCGAGTAATAAGCGTCAATCGGTGACTATCCAAAAGCCTTGCACACTAGCACACAAGTTAGAGATAACAAACATCGCAATCGGAATTGCGTTATTTGAATGATAAACTAAACCGGAAATGGATAACGGAATAGAGGATGAAAACATAGCGAAAGCAAACAAGAAGAAACATGGGATAATATTCAAAAGCAAATCAAATATGTATACCGAAACTACAAAAGTCAAAACAAGTATTTACATGCACAACGATACACCGAAACGGCGAAACCGGGTAAAATCGGTGAAAACTAAACTCGTCAGAATTAAGCCAAAATTTTATGGTAAGCTAGAAACGTGCCAAAGAACTCAAATATGTGGTCGGAATTTATTAAATGGGCCCGGAGGCACGACTTTCGAAACGGGACAGTAGCAAAAATGGTAGAAAAAGTCGGCCGAAACCGAAAATTAACTGTACAAACAGCTCCGAAAACATTATTACGTATGAAAAACATTACTCACATGCTTAAAAACACTTCCTAAATCAAAAGTTATGGCAAAATGAAACAAAGCCGACACGACGTGCGTAAATAGCAAAACACTTCCTAAATTTCATGAGTTGTGAAGATGGAAGTGTAGTGTAAAGGGAACAAGTAAAAATTCTGCATAATTGTGATGCTAAACAGTCCCATAAATGCTCCTAAAACACACATAAACTCAAGAGAATGTCTCACCACAATAGCACAAAGATAGCACATGTTTACAAGTAGAAATATGACACGAAAACATGGTTTCAAGTAGCAATTAGAGTATCAAACTTGCTGCACTTTATTGATGAAAAACCAGTCCCCAAAAAAGCCTTAAAATCATTACCAAACTCAATACAGAGTTTCATATAAGTTGGTAAAAGATAGCATATACTTGTAAGTGAAATTTGGACATGGAACATGGTTTTAAAGTGGTAATAGCAACACAAGTGTAATCAAAAATCAAACCAAGTTTAGAAACATTTTCATGTGGTAAATCAAACATCAACATAACATTGAAGTGCCAAACAAGTTTCAACCAAAACAAAATTTCTTTCACACTCTCAACATACATCAAAACAAGTGTAGAACTTAAGCATCAACCAACACTTTTTTATGCAACATCTCAACAAATAGAATCATTAACAAATCAACATCAAGCATTGCCAAGCATTTTCACCAACAAAATCAATTCCACCATTGCACAATTCACCTAAACATGACATGAACTAATTTTCCAGCAATATTAAATCAATGAAATAGCACTAAAAAGTCAACAAATCAACACTAAAACATCACCAAAAAATCCAGCATTTATATGTTTATGCAACCATTATTTCTATGCATTTTAAAGTGCCAAAACATCGACAAAAACACCATAAACTTCCAGCACTATTATATCACTTGAATTGCCACTAAAACTCATAAAATTCACACTAAACCATGAAGTAGTATCATCAATTAGTCACTACAACAGTGCCACTCAATGTTTCATCAATTATAGTCAAAAATCAACTCTCACACTCATTTTAACAAACATGTTATGTGCCAATTTTAAATTCAAGAGCAACATCAACAATTATTAACACACACCACATTTAAGTTTCACATTTGAATCAATTAAGCAAGATCAACATGAATCATTCAAACAACAAGCGACTATTATCATCAATTATCAAAAATCATCCATCGACAATCAAACATCATCATCAATTGTTATATTAATCCGGATCAAGCAACAAAATCAACAAAATCAATAATCACTAAATGCGAATGCGATATCATCAAATGAACGAAATATGTGGGTCAAAAATTGGGGTGCGACAGATACCCCTATTTAAGTTTCTTCTATCGAATATGTGAAGAGACTTAAATACAAAGTACACAATTTTTGTCCTAAGATCGCCGCAACAATGCTTATGATATGAATGCAATGGACACTTTTTTAATGCAATATGATATGAGACACTCTGAATTTTGTGGGGAAAAAGGCTTGAAACAAGCGATCACACCAAAGACATTTAAGAGTAAAACGTGAATGAAATCGGAGAGGAAAGATAATCTACAAAGGTAATCAGGGTAAAACCTGTTTAAACTTTTGGGAAAATAATATATGAGATGCCCAAGATAGAACAATAATCGCAACTGTATTAAATGAAAATCAAGGTAAAACATGATCATAGAATATCAACGGACAATCAAGGTAATACATGATTGAGCTTTGAAAAGGGAATAGTAGAGACATTCAAGATAAATCATGGATGAGACAACATCGAAGGACAATCAAGGTAAAACATGATTGAATAACAACAAGATAAAACATGACTGAAGAACATCAAGATGACAATCAAGGTAAAACATGATCGAAACGGCAAAGGGAATCAAGGTAAAACATGGTTGCACGACATCGTATGAGATTCAAGATAAAACATGATTGAAGACAAACCAAGATAAAGCATGGATGAAACATCATTGAAGGACAATCAAGGTAAAACATGATTGAAGAACATCAAGAAAAAACATGACTGAAGAACATCAAGATAAAACATGATCGAAGACAACCAAGATAAAACATGACTGGCTCAGGTATTAGATGGGAATCAAGATAAAACATGATCGAAGACAACCAAGATAAAACATGACTGAAGAACATCAAGATAGAACATGATCGAAGACAACCAAGATAAAACATGATTGAAGAACATCAAGATAAAACATGACTGAAGACAACCAAGATAAAACATGACTGAGGAACACCAAGATAAAACATGACTGAAGAACATCAAGATAAAACATGACTGAAGAACATCAAGATAAAACATGACTGAAGACAACCAAGATAAAACATAACTGACTCAAGTATTAGATTGGAATCAAGATAAAACATGATCGAAGACAGCGAAGGCAATCAAGATAAAACATTATTGAAAAACATCAAGATAAAACATGATTGAAGCAACACCGAAGACAATCAAGATAAAACTGGATTGGACGTCGAGAAGAAAGTATTAGGGACATTCAAGATAAAACATGAAAGAGACAGAAAATTGATAAATGCCAAATAAGTTGGACTTAAACCATAAGGTAAGCTGTTAAAAAACAAGATATGAGATAGTTCGCATGAGTATGCATGATATATGATTCTTTTAATGCATGATATATGAGTGATGAATGCAATGCAATTGGTTATAATAACTGAGGTAAACTCTTTTGCGAGGGTAGATTGGAATTCTGATTCCTCAACACAAGCACATTGCCAACTCAGTTATGTCCCACTGATGATCCTTTTGGGAAGGACTGATAAACTGCTTGGGGATCGCTGAAGGAGACTGCCCATGATTGACTGGTTATTGTAGGTTAACTGATCATTGCTCCAGTTCTTTGAAATGAATGTCGGGAACACATGCCCCAGTATAAGTCTTGAACAATACGATCTTGAAGTAACGTGCCCCTGATAGGATCACTGATCAAGTCTCTTGACTGTTTGTACTTCCTTGAAAGATGAGTACTTTCAAATAAAATGTTCATTCAAAATGGTAATTTTAAATCAACGCGCAAAGCATATTTTAAAATCAAAATCATTGTAAAGAAAATGAATCAAAAGTCCAAACACAATAATCTACACATTCAAAGTGATGGATAAAGCAAAAGGTATGGTAAAAAAAACGATTTGCAAAGATCTTTAGGAGTCAGGTTAACGCAACCTTGTCGTAATATGCTTTCAAAATAAACCTTGCTTCAATTAGGTCTTTCGAAGGTTGTAACGTGGTTTGGTTCACGGTTTTAGAAACAAAGGATATAGGCTCAAAATATATTTGTACCCACCTCATTCTTCGTGATGATCTTCCAATCCTACACTCAGTTAATTCAAATTATGCATTCAGGTTCCAAGAGACTTTGGAATTGCACCTATAATAATGATGACGGTCTAAAGACACAAGGGAATCTTTGAGATGGCAGTCACCTCTTCCTTTCGATAGTCACAACGTTTTATTGTTGTTCAAGGAATTTATTGACTTCTCTTTTTTCTTTTGATATCCCTAACTTTTTCCTGAGCTGTTCCATTTGAGATCACAGTCAGCGGGATGCCCCAGTTTTGCCTAAGTCTCCTTTGTAGGTTTTGACTTAGCGGGCTTTTTTTTTTTGAAGTATATTTTTTTATATTGGAAAGATATTGACTGCCTTGATAATGATTAATGATAATCACCTTGGTCACTTTTGATCGAAACCCTTATTGAAAGGTGTACTTAATGATTTTCTTGAGATTGAATGCACAATTAAATTAACTGAGAACTACCCTGCCCCAAGTTAAAATTGCAGGTTATTTTCATACAGAAAGAAACACCAACTTCTAGGCTAAAAGGGGTTGACTAGGGATTAACTTCCTTATTTCTTCAGTATTTAGGGAATGGAAACAATGCCTGTACATCATCAGCAAAGTTTTATTCGAAAGCATACAATTCAACAACTTGGGTATTTCGTTGTCATCATCCTCCCTCCAATCTTTGCATAAAACACAAGTTTAATAAAGAAAGTGAACAAGGGATATATATATATATATATATATATATATATATATATATATATATATATATATATATATATAT
The DNA here is from genome assembly GCF_029867415.1 of Vicia villosa. Lineage (NCBI taxonomy): Eukaryota > Viridiplantae > Streptophyta > Magnoliopsida > Fabales > Fabaceae > Vicia > Vicia villosa. Next base: position 123,045 of record NW_026705757.1, read on the forward strand.
ATATATATATATATATATATATATATATATATATATATATATATATATATATATATATATATATTGAAAGATAAAGCATAAAGAAGCACACAATGGATGTAAATGGATTGATTCAAATATGCAATGCTCATTTCATTAAAATTAACATTCAGGAACAAAGTTCAATGCCGTACACAATACAATATAAGGAAATTGCAAACAGAAGGAAACAAGGCCTAGTGAATAATCAGTGAAGAGGATGAGCTTCCTTGTTTGATATATCGGCTCTTCAATTGGATAACTTCTACTATTAGAAAATCTTGGCCTCAATGAAGTTCTTCCATAGTCTTCAGATTCATGCCTCTATTTCAATGTGTTGAGGAATCAACTTGACGGTAGATAAACCACTCGAAGATGAAGACAGGCGAATGAGTCTTTTATTGACAGGTTGAATGCATGAATGCAGATGCAATATTTTTTTTTTTATTTTTTCCATGCAAGAATGATGCAGTGTCATATGATATGGAATGCAACATGATGCTATACAAAAACTGAATTAAAATGATAAATGTAAATGGATAATAGAACCTACTGAGGAAAGCTTCTTAAAATAAGACAATTCTCTGTTCTTTTACCCAAGAATCCCCTCACATGATGGCTCTGAGATTTTTTGATAGTAGAGATGTCTACATCACCATGGATGGAACGGGTTCTAAAGGTCCTTGGAGTTAACGACCAAATCAGATCTTTGTCATGCGACGGGTTAACCATCTTATGACAAATTTCATGACTTAGTCTCCTCCAAGTGGGGTTTTCGTATTAGCCATTCAAGGTGTTCACCTTGGGGACTAGCACTACACAACCACCTCCTAACTTATGTTTTTCTCTTGTTTTTCAAAGCTCGGGTCGAGAGCTTCACTCAAATATCACCCCCATACCCACAATTGAGTATATACAGAAATAAAATAAAAGCGATAAAGCAAGAGTAAAGAAACATAAATAACACATAAAGAATATAAGAATAAACAAACAAAAGCAAACACTCACATACAAAACAAACTAAACTAGGGTTGACTCTTTTTGGATAGTCCCCAGCAGAGTCACCACTTTCAGTAGCGGCAAAAAATACACTCGAGCGTTTTCGCGCGCTCGAAGTACAACAGAGTCGCCACCGAACTTTATTTATTCCGAAGAGGAAATGGAAAATATCGATAAAACCCACGAATGAAAAGAAAATGAATAAGATGGTCATCGTAACCAAATTACGGTTCGGGAGTCGGTTAAGCAAGGGGAAGGTATTAGCACCCCTCACCTCCATCGTACTCGATGGGACCCATTTAGTTAATTTTGTGTTTGAGTGTTAGTGTAATATTTGCGTTCTTTAGCTTATTAATCGAGAAAAGAAAAAAGAAATGGTTTTTTATTATTATGCTCGCCAAGACGTTTGTATCTTGTGCCTACGTAGTTCGGGCGAAGAACCACGAAAGGTTTTGTTGGTTGATTTTAGCGAGAGGTACTCGATCACTTTCAAATGGAAATACTACGTACACATGGATATGATATCACTACAAGAATGGATGACTAAATCAATAGTGAGACGAGATTTTGGCCATCATCGCATTCGAGTGGAAGATATTCGATCTTCACATGTGGAAGTATGTTCGCATATGAAATCGACTAAGTGTCTCGTTTATAAAAAGAGTTTTAAAATAATAAGGAGATATTTGCGGACGTTTAGTAAAGGATTGAGCATAGGTGTGCACCTAGCGCGTATTTACCCAAGGTATTCAACAGGAGCGAGCCCCATTGTCACTTGTTGTCCTTGTTAATTAATTTGTTTTGATTCAAAAGATCAAGGTATTCAAGAGGTGTTCACCCCTTGTCACTTAACCTTTTGGTTTGATTAAAGTGTTTTGATTCAAAAGATCAAGGTATTCAAGAGGTGTTCACCCCTTGTCACTTAACCTTTTGGTTTGATTAAAGTGTTTTGATTCAAAAGATCAAGGTATTCAAGAGGTGTTCACCCCTTGTCACTTAACCTTTTGGTTTGATTAAAGTGTTTCGATTCAAAAGATCAAGGTATTCAAGAGGTGTTCACCCCTTGTCACTTAACCTTTTGGTTTGATTAAAGTGTTTTAGTTCAAAAGATCAAGGTATTCAAGAGGTGTTCACCCCTAGTCACTTAACCTTTTGGTTTGATTAATGTGTTTTGATTCAAAAGATCAAGGTATTCAAGAGGTGTTCACCCCTTGTCACTTAAGCTCTTGGTTTGATTAAACTGTTTTAGTTCAAAAGATCAAGGTATTCAAGAGGTGTTCACCCCTTGTCACTTAATCTCTTGGTTTGATTAATGTGTTTTGATTCAAAAGATCAAGGTATTCAAGAGGTGTTCACCCCTTGTCACTTAATCTCTTGGTTTGATTAAGAAAAAGGTTTTGAAAAGAAAACTCGACTTTGGATCGAGAATTTATTTGTAACGACTTGGCGTTGGACCAAGGTTTATTGATTTTTGGATTGGAAGATTAATCTAATGTTTTTGGTATTTTAATAATAAAAATAGAATTTAAATATATAGACATATTTTTGTATTTTTAAATAGGAAATTTAAACAATTATATAACTAAAATTGAAACAAGTGAAATAATATAATAAAATAGACTAAAAAACAAAGCAAAACATGGGGGTGTGAACAGAATGGGAGGTGTATGGTAAGCAATTCGTATGGACTTAGGTTCAAGTTTGCTGGCCCAAGACAATTCAACAAGGCTACTAAGGGGGTGCGATCTGCAAGGGTGTAGATAGGGATACGCTGGGCCCTATGGTGCAAGCCCAAAAATGCATAAACAAGTCTAGGGGAGTGTGTGTTGCAGCAGTAAGATAGGGAGTATAGCAAGGAATCTGGATTGGACTACCAAACAAATAACATCAGATTGGCCCAAGATGTATTAACAAATAAAAAAAACCTAATAAGCCAAGATAGAGGACCTCCGCCTCCTTCTTTCAAATCTCTCAACGTGAACTTTCACGGTTTCTCCACCTCTCGGTCTCTCATACAAAAATTAAACAAATACCAAACTAAATACTCACATAGCAAAAACAATAAATTCAGCCAAGAACTCAGAAGCACATAAATGAAGACAACAAACAAAGATAAACCAAGCATATGGAGTTAAAGAGTACCGAATCGAAATCCCTTCGCTGATGTTTTGGCGGTGTTTTCGGTATGTTTTATTTCAAACTCGCTTCCTCTCCTTCTCGCTTCTGATCCTGGACATGAGTCAATGCGTGTAGTTGTTGTTGGGTGAAGGTGTTGAGCGAGTGAATCTGATAATGAAGGATCGGTGATCGGTGAAGATTTGCGGCTAGATGGTAGTTATGACGATGTTTGAAACTGTTGTGTCGCTGTTGTGTTGTAGGTTTGGTAAAAGTGTGGTGAATTTTAAGGTTGGCTTTGGATGATATCTGCAAAAGTGAGGTGAGGTGTTGGTTAGGTTACAGGTTTGAAGGTTGTGAAGGCAAGTTTTGAGGGAGAGGCTTGAGATATGTGGTGAAGTTTTCTGAGTTTTTGTTCTGTGTGTATGGAGAGTTTAAATGGAGGTGGGTTTTGAAGCTCAGTTCATGATTTTTTTTTTTGAAGATGACTTGGAGGAAGTTTATTCTCTGTTGAGCAGAGCTTTTTTTTTTTTGATCCCCTTTGTTTGCTGATGCAAGTTTGTTTTATAGATGGATGAATGGTGAGAAATGGGGGAATTGGAATCAATTTCAAACATATTTGTTAACTGATGCATGCCCTTTCTTTGTGCAGGTCTTGTTATGAATACTTTGGTGCAAGATTTGGATGGATTGTAACAGCAACTTTGGACTGTTATGCACAGGTTGGGCAGCAAGAGGTAGCAGGTGGAGCAGAGTATTTGGATTGTATTGTTTGGACTTGTGAGATTCTAATCGTAAAAAATCAAAAGTGGTCCCTCCCACTTGTTTTTTATCCATTTTGACATAAACAAATAAAAATACACTAATAATAATAACAAAAAAATGTTAATAATAATAATAATAAACAAAAATGAAATAAAAATTAATCGAAAATAAATTTAAACTAAAAAGATAAAAAAATAAAAAATGATATTAAAACTAAAAATATTAACCTATTTTAAATCTAGACTAGAAATTAGAATAGTATAAAGTCTAAAAATTAATCTAAATTAAACCTAAACAAACAAATAATAAAATAATTTAAAAATTAAATTTAATCTAAACTATCTAAGCTATTTTTGTTGACTTTAATAAAAAAGTCAATTTTCAAGTTATGTGAAAAAAAATGCCGACGAATGAATGCACACTAAATGCGAATGCGATATCATCAAATGAACGAAATATGTGGGTCAAAAATTGGTGTGCGACAAATATGCTAAAATTTTATTTCATATCTTATTTATAGGAATTTTTTTTTCATTTTATCCTTATTATTTTTTATCGGTGAGCTTCGTGAAGTATGAAGACCATAGAGGGAATAACATAAATAGAAAGTAAAGATGCTTTATTGAATACTTGAAAGAAAACAAGGAAACCGTTCTTAAATAAAACTACCCTTAGTGCGTCGCTTAGAGAAGCTTATGAATGTGGAGAAAAACACAAGAAAGGGGGAGATTGAATTTTGTTCTTTATCAACTAAAATTCCCTTTCTTTTCTCTAACGTCTTTTCTTTCTTTTGTTTAATCATCTATTGGATTATGCTTTGATGTTGCGGAAGCATGAAGATATAGAACTACATAACCAATAAGATGTTCATTTTAACTTCTATCGGATATCAGAACTTCTGTCTTGCTCAGTACAGTTCTGCAGATTAGAGCTTGGAAGTTCTAAGTTAAAAAGACATGTGCAGAAAGTAAAAGAAATATTCATTTTTATCCTGGTTCACCTTCTAACTAAGGCTACCTCCAGTCCACCTTCTTCAGGTGATTTGCCTCTCAACAGAGGTCTTAATCCACTATAATCAAATCATGATTACAAGTGCACGATCCTTCGTCGTGACTAACCATCCTGCACAGCCAACTTGTTGTGACTAACCATCTGGACAATGATCCGTTCAGTGATCTCCACGAGATATAACGTCCATTGACTCAGGCACCTTGCACAGTCTACCAACTGTGACTAACTCCGCACAGCAAACCACTCTGACTAACTTCTGATAATGAACCGTTCAGGGATCCCAGCAGGATATAACGTTCATCTATCTTCTGGAGATTACAGGTGTGCTTCTTAATTAAGAATATGGTCTCCTATTCTCAATACGTATGTTTACGACTCGCTGACTAGAAGTCACTTCTGGAGCCTAAACAATATTTCAGAAGTTTCCTAAGATATAACACACTTCGAGCGACAACTCTATGTGTTTTACAATTAATTACAAAAATAATACATAATCTTGTAGTCTTCTATTCTTGAACTTCTAAATGAGATCTTCTTCATCTTCTGACAAGCATATTAAGAGACAACGCTCTTGTGTTGAAGGCTTCTTGTCATGATCTTCATCTTTAAATATTCTTGTCATACCCCAAAATTTTCCCGACACATTTTCATATTCAAGCCCACCTGGATGTTAAAAGCTCAAGACTTGACTGAATGAGCATTGTCCCAAACAACAACCCTCCAACTAGGGTTTTGATCCTCTTAAGGAGAAATCAACTTCTGATATGATTCAAAGAACCTCTATGCCAAGTTTCACGTCTTGATTCACAAGATTGATCAAACAACTGCTCAAAAAGTCAACAGTCGATTAGTTTGACCTAGAAGTCAACTGTGGTCAAAGTACACTCAAAATTCCTGATTTTTGGTCAACATCCTCATTTTGAAGTATCATTCATCATTTGATCAAGTATTGATCATGATTCATCAAGAAGAGCTTAGAAATCATCAAAAGTCCAAGATGCAAATTTAAAATTTTACCTAAAAGTCAACATAACTTTGACTGGTCATATCTCTTTCATACTTTTTCAGAAATTCCCCAACAAAAGCTCATTCTCAAGGAAATTCAATTCTCTACAACTTTGATGTTGGGCCCAAGGTCAAGAAATGCTTCCGCATAAGAGATATAAGCCAAAACATTACAGGTCCTTCCAGAAGTTCGCAAAAAAGTTGTTTTTTTTCCAGGAGCCATATCATCAAGATAAAATCTTCAAATGGAAAATATATTCCAAAGTGGCTTGTAGAGGACATCTTGGGATTTCCAAAAAGTCCTAGAACACTTCCATACAATAAAAATTGAAAGAGTTATGGCTTGCGCAAATTGGGCGATTTTGAGGAAGCGCATGAAACGCGAAGTGAAGAATTTGGTGTTTTTAAATAGTGAGCCATGGATTATGGATTACACATGTGATTATAAGATCAAAATAGGCCCAAGGACCATTTTGGATTATATTTTATGGTTTTATGTTATTTTTGTTTGAATTTATTCATATAAATTCATTTTTAAATCAAATAAAATCAAATAAAATCTAAATAAATCCAAATAAAATCATGTGAATGTGTCATTGACCAAATCAAGTCCAAATCCATCCAAAAATTTGTGGAATACACCATGGGAAATATATCATGCAAATTTAGAAAGATTTATAGTGATTTTCAATCAAATTCTTTCTTTCTCTAAACTCAATGATCCAAGCCCATGAAAAACCCTAATTCACTCCTATATATAATCACAATACACTCAGCATTAGGGGAGGACAAAAAGAAGAGGAAAATAAGGACAAGGAGGCTAGGGTTCAAAATATCAAAAACTCAAATATTAGAGCAAAAATCGTATTCTTTATTTCAAGCAACTTCAAGGCCAAAAGTTTGTTCCATTCATCCCCAGGAGCTTTATAGAGTAAGATTGCATCGTTAGTCATGCTTGAGTATGCTCAGATTTCGTATCCATGCTTAACACATCCATGCATATTTTTTAACATTTGAATCTCATGTTTTATTACATATCAATTGAATCTAACTGCACATCCGAGTTCCTGGTGTGATTTAAGGAAGGTCTGGACCATTGGAACGAATACATGGCGTGTAGGTCAACATTCGCCATGGTTAGGGCATAAATAAATGGTGGTTTCAGTTTCGATTATTTGTGGGGTTTACGTCCGTATAACGACCATATTCGAGGTCGGGGGAAGGTTTTGAATTAATCTGGGCTGTTTTGTTGGTTGTGTAATTCGATTTTGCAGATTTTTCAGGTTAGCAGCGTTAGCTACGAGAAATTGCAGCCAGGTTTGTAGCAAATTTGCATCGGATTCGTAGCCAAAAAGGGTGAAAGAGATGATGAACAATGCATGGGCAAGGTTGAATACGTGTGGCTTGTCTCCATTGGCTAGTCAAAGAATTCCTTCCCTCTCTCCAACCGTGGTTGGCTGGTCCACAGTCAAAGATGTTCTCTCTCTCCTGTCATTGGCTGCATATGAACACGCTGGGACCCACTTTGATTCAGCTTTTGACTTTCCCTTTGATAATTCATGTTTTTTTATTTATTTTATTTCGCGAATTTCGTAGACAATTAATTGCTCATGCTTGGATGGTGCATGAACGTGTTAGTGACTCTAGGGAAAGGAGTTCGAACCCCATGCATGCCCCTTTGATTATTTTTACAAATATGTGTTACTATTTGTTTCCAGATCCAATGCAGCGCCCATATACAAGATCACGACGCACCTTCAATCGTCACCCTCAGATCAGTCAAGCGTCAGATCCAACGCCTAGGGATATGCTGGCCCATAGTGGACTTTCCAGACTCACCCTCACATGATCATACGCCCTCATCCGGGTTTTTTTTTATTTCTTCTATTTTTATTCTGTTTCTTTTAAAAACCTATACTTTCTTTTTCTTTTAGAAAAATATTAAGTTTTTTTATCTATTCTTTTATTAAACCAATTAATTTATTATAATTAATTAAGTTAGATAATTAATTTTAATTTATTAGAATAGTTTATTGATTAATAGGTAAATTAATTAGGGTTAGTAATTGATAAAATTAGATTTTCTTTAATAATTTAAATTTAGGTTTTTTGTTTAAATTTAGGTTTTAATTAATAATTTAAAATTAGGATTTAGTTTTAGGTTAATTAACTACTGCATTGGTCTCCCCTTCCTTCTTTTTAGCGAAGGTTGAGGTGGGCCTCTTTGAGTGATAAGAATTAGATGGCTCTCCTTGTATCTTCCCATTTTTAATCCCATTTTCAATCCTTTCTCTGATGACCACTAGGTCTGAGAATCCTGAGGACACACTTCCGATCATCTTATCATAGTATGGTCCTTGCAAAGTACTCATAAACATATCTACCAACTCCTTTTCCAGCAAGGGAGGTTGGACTCGAGAGGCCATCTCTCGCCATCTTTGGGCATACTCTTTGAAGGATTCCTCCTTTTTCTGCGACAGATTTTGCAATTGCATTCGGTTGGGTGCCATATCCAAGTTGTATTTGTATTGCTTTAAGAACGTGTTAGCGAGGTCGTTCCAGCTTCGGATATGTGCCTTTTCTAGTTGCATATACCAGTCGACAAATGCCCCACTCAAACTGTCTTGGAAGAAATGCATCATCAGCTTTTGGTCATGGGCGTAAGCAGCCATTTTCCTGACGTACATGCGTAGATGATTTCTTGGGTATGTAAGTCCTTTGTACTTTTCAAAGTTGGGAACCTTGAACTTATGGGGAATAATCAAGTCTGGTACCAAGCTCATCTCGTAGGTATCTACATCAAAGACGTCAAACCCTTCAATTGCCTTTAGCCTTTCTTCCAGCGCCTTGATTTGTCCGTTATTCCTAGAATTCTCTTCGGAGTCAAGGTGAGTTTGCTTATGTTGAGGCGCCTGATTTGTATCATCCACGTCCCCGTATTGCAAGTCCACGTAATCATCATCCTTAAGAGGATTATTGACAGGGATGCGAATTGTGCGGGGTGCTCCCTCCTTCTGAATAGTAGGAATAAACCCTTCATGAGAGGCTTCTCCCTCTTCATGGGTTCTGGTAACCCTCTTAGAGGAATGATAATTTGCTTTGTGAGGGTTGAAGGATAGAAAAACACTTAGAAGGGGGGGTTTGAATAAGGGTAGCCTTAAAACTTGTAAGATAAAAACAATTTGCACAATGATTTTTATCCTGGTTCGTTGTTAACTAAACTACTCCAGTCCACCCCCTTGGAGTGATTTACCTCACCTGAGGATTTAATGCACTAATCACACAAGATTACAATGGTTTTCCACTTAGACAACTTCTAAGTCTTCTAGAGTATACTGATCACAACCTGATCACTCTAGGAACAATCTGCTTAGATACCCTCTAAGACTTTCTAGAGTATACTGATCAACAACCTGATCACTCTAGTTCTTACAACTTAATGTAAACAAATTCTTTTAAGAGTTACAATGCTTCTTATAAAGCTATTATCACAACTGTGATTTTCTCTTAAGTTTAAGCTTAATCTCACTAAGATATTACAACAGCAATGTAGTGAGGTTGATGATGAAGTATGAGAGCTTTTTGATTTGAACAACATTTGTGCAAGTTGGTTCAGAATTCGTAAATCGTAGTTCGTAACCTTGCTTCTCATCAGAACTTCATATTTATAGGCGTTTGAGAAAATGACCGTTGGGAGCATTTAATGCTTTGCGTAATCCGTATAGCATTGCATTTAATGTTTCACTCTTTTGTCAACTACCTCGAGCCTTGCTTTCGCTGTGTCTACTGACGTTGCCTTTAATAGCTTCTAACGTTCCTTTTGTCAGTTAGCGTAGCCTGCCATCTTGTACTTGCTTCTGATCTGATGTTTGTGTAAACAACGTTTGAATATCATCAGAGTCAAACAGCTTGGTGCAGAGCATCTTCTTGTCTTCTGACCTTGAAGTGCTTCTGAGCGTGATACCATGAGAGCTTCAGTGCTTTTGCTTCTGATCTCAAGTTCTTCTGATGCTTCCATAGACCCATGTTCTGATTCTGCTTGACCATCTTCTGATGTCTTGCCAGACCATGTTCTGATGTTGCATGTTGAACCTTCTGAGTCAGTGCTTCTTGCGCTGATTTTGTGCATACTCTTTATATAATTCCTGAAATGGAAATTGCATAGTATTAGAGTACCACATTATCTCATACAAAATTCATATACATTGTTATCATCAAAACTAAGAATATTGATCAGAACAAATCTTGTTCTAACAATCTCCCCCTTTTTGATGATGACAAAAACATACATAAATGATATGAATTTGCAATCAGAATATCAGACGGCTAAAGACAATTACACAGCTATAACATAAGCATATAGACATTGTGTGTGAATATGTCTCCCCCTGAGATTAACAATCCCCCCCTGAGATAAATAATCTCCCCCTGAAATAAATACTGGAAGAATTTTATAAATAAAGGACTTCCCTGAGTATTTTCCATTTCAGTTGAGACGATCACATATGCTTAGATTTTCAGAACATTCATAGCTTCTGATTCTTGCTTCCTTAGGACAGCTTCAGAGCTTGAATTTCTTCTTGAATCATTGCATGCTAGATTGTATCAAAACATTGTTGAATGTACCAGAGCATCATCAGAGCATCTCTACATCCTGAAATGTTACAGAACAAACTAAACGACAAAAGTCAGAGCATGAATGAATCAGAACATAAAATATGTATTAGAACATATAATTATGTATCAGAGCAAAAAAAAATAATGTTTCAGAGCATATTTTAGAACTAAAAACATACATCAGAACATATAAGGAATAAGAATGAGTTAGAGCATATTCTATCATCATAATATCAGAACATTCTTCCTTCTTGCTTCTGATCTTGAAGCTTTACATCACTCAGCTTGCTTCAATTTCCATGAGCTTGTTTCCATACAGAATTGCTTTTCCCCATGTCTTTGCTTCTCATGTTGAGCTTTTAAGAATATCTTCAATTTCTGCAAAACACTCAAAGACATAGAACTTGCAAGTTCTGTTAGAAATGTGGAGACTTTCTCCCAGCAACTGATAAAATAAATTAGATCATTTATCACATTTTTCTCCCCCTTTTTGTCATAACATCAAAAAACATAAAAGATTCAGATGAAAAAACAAACATTATGAGAGAAGAAAAGATAATTTTCATTGATAGGCAAAGGAGAATTATCACAAAATACAAGAAGGATGCATAGAAGACAGATGCAAGGAACAAAGAAAAATAACTAAGACTCAAAGACTAAGATGACCCTAGCTTAGACATAATCTTGGCCAGCATGTCACGAATCCCATTGTTGCTCTCAGCCGGCCTCTCCATGAAAGTGCGGAACTCAGCATTGATCGTGCCTTGCTCGTCCATGCGAGAAGCTAGCTTAGCCTGATTCTTCTGAATAACCTCTAGAGTCTTCGCCAGAAGAGAGGGTTCACCAGAAGAAGCTTCACAGCTTCTGTCCAGAGGGACAGCATTCTGAACCGCAGCTTCCATTGTCAGATCATCGTTATGATTTTCCTCAACAGGAATAGTCCCAGCAGGATGATCTTCAGCATCAGCTTCTTCCATAGAAGCATCTCCATCATATTCTACAGCAGGCAGCTCAGAATCTCCATTCTCAAGAGCTTGAAGAATGGCAGCTAGATTCCTTGGGGCAGAAGGACCTTCAACTTCTGGAGGATCAGCAACTTCTGGAATGACCAAATTGGGGTCTTCCTCAGAAGGATTTTCCCTCAGATAGTCAAACAAGGACTTGAAGTCTCCAGTCAGAACTGGATACTTAGGTCTCCAGACCACAATGTCCCTGCAAGGATTATCCAACATCTCATCAACAAACATCTTCTCCTCAAGAACTCTCCTGTTTCTGATAGGATGAAAGTATTTTCCATCATCAGTTTCAAGAAGATACCCAACATAACCAGGTGCAGCAGCCACAAGCCTCTTCTGAACAGCCATAGCTCCCACCTGAAAATCTTGGCGAAAGCTTCTCCATAGGTTTCTAGTAGAAACATCATCAATGTCATTGAAGAAGGCATCTCTCAAGAGGTCCAGCCTACTGACAACTTCATGTCTGAACAACTCCACGTAAATATGGGGTTCAGGTTCAGGAGCATTGAAGGTGAATTTGTTGTCAGGGTAGAGAAGGCAGTATGGGTTGGATTTTCTGGTAGGAAAGGGATGGGATAGAGAAGGTGGATTTGCAGTGGTTGAAGAAGATGGAATATCTGTGGGGATGTTTGAAGAGGATGGTATGGCTGTGAGGAGGGTTGATGAGGATGGAATATCAGAAGGAGTTGGGGGATGGATATTTAGTGGTGTGGGGTTCAGAACAGGTGTAGAAAGAGATGGTGGGGGAGGATTTTGAATGGTGAAGGTGTTTTGTGGTTCAGAAGGAGGAGTGAAAATATGCTTGGAAGTGTTGACAGTTCTTGAAGAACAGAGAGATTCCCTTATACGCTGCTGTTGATATTCTGGAGTATTAACCTTGTCAGGATCATAGGTGATCCTTAGCTTCTTGGCTTGCTTGGCCTCATCTTCTTGAGCCTTTATTTTTAGCCTTGCTTCTTGCTTCTTCTGATCCTTCTTCTGAAGATCAGCCAGAGAAGGAAGCACTCTTCCATGAAACCACGCAGGATCAACAGAAGATTGAGTCCTAACAGAAGCTTCCAAGTAATGCTTAACAGCCTTGTGAAGTTCTGCTTGAAACAAAGTAGCAAAGCCTTCAACAGGAACTCTTCTAGACAGAATATCTGGGAAGCTTGTAGGAGCATAAGTTACATCTCTGATAAGTTACAGCCTTAACAGATCAACACCATTGATGACAGGACCTTGAATAACTCCAAAGAATTGGGACGTTCCAGTAGTCCTTAGAGAGTCCATCAAATCACTTTCTATCAGAATATCTGAGATTATTCTGGCGAAAGGAATAGTATCTCTTGGAAGATGAGGACACTTCTCACGTTCTTCATCTCTAGACTCTATAATAGACATCTTCAGATTCTGAAAAAGAATGTTGGAGATGTTGAGTTCAATTCTTCTTCCAATGTAGAAGAGAGTGTATTTGTGATCAGGACTGATGTAGGAGGAGGAGAACGATTTCCTTCTGTGATGGAGAGAACCCAGAATAATTTCATCCCAAACTTGATAAAACGCCCTCAATGTACCAGTTTTATGAGATTCAATACCAGTAGCAAATGAGATTTGTTTTTCAACCTGTAGCCAACTAACTCTACCAGGAAGAGGACCAGTGCATCCTTCTTCATCATCCAAGTTGTACAGTTTTCTGATCAGTTTCTCAGTTATCACAACTTCATGCCCTAACACGAAGGAGATGATTGCAGTTGGAGTAACCGTTGCATGAACCCAAAAGTCTTTCACAAGAGCCGGATAAATTTGTCCAACCAATCTATCAAGATAGTTTGACCAGCCTTGTGCCAAGATTCTCGCATCAGGTTGAAAACCATGTGCTTTCAGATTTTCAAAGTCCACAGCAGACTCACAAAGAACTTCCAAATCTTCAGTAGGAATGGTGCATGTCTTCAACGGAGCATACCCTTGCTTTCTAAGAAGCAGTTGAGTGGAAGAGATTTCTGCTGGGCTAGAAGAACTTGATGATGAATACATGGAGAAATGCTTAGATACAGATACAAGCTAGGGTTTATGCGATGAATGCAGAAAGAGAGGGACGAATGAAGAAAGAGAGTGAAAAAGATGAAATGAAGATGAATCGGGTTATTTAAAAGATTGAATAAAAGAAAATTATAAATGCAATATGGTTTAAATGAAATGATTACAGAAAAACATGACATCAATTTGCATTTAATGAGATATGACGTTAGGAGAGATAAAGTGACAAACTGAAATGATTTGCACAGTTACCTAGGGCGGCGTCTCCTCAACTGCACACATGCTTGTCCAAAAATAGTGAACACGTGTTCATTTTTTGGAAAGACTGGTGACAGCTGTTTTGCTTTAAAAGAGCTTCTGAATCAACTTAGATAATGAAATGTTAGTAATAACAGAGTCAGAACTTCTAATTGATCATTATCTGAACTTCTTATAAACACTTAGTCCAAACACATTTCAGAAGTTAACCATACATAAGATCTTCTCATCTTCTCATTCTGGGCACAAATCCATACTGATATTCTTCAGAATGAACTTGAACCTATCTTCAGCCAGGGGTTTTGTAAAGATATCAGCTCATTGATGGTCTGTATCCACAAAGTTCAAAGAGAGAACACCCTTCTAAACATAGTCCCTAATAAAATGATGTTTAATCTCAATATGTTTAGCTTTGGAATGTAAGATAGGATTCTTTGATAAACATATGGCAGAAGTATTATCACAGAAGATAGGAATGTTACTCTCATATATTTGATAATCTTCTAGCTGACTCTTCTTCCAGAGCATTTGTGTGCTACACCCAGCAGCAGCAACATATTCTGCTTCTGTTGTTGAGAGGGCTATGATAGCTTGCTTCTTGCTGTACCAGGAGATCAAGTGACTTCCAAGAAATTGACAACTTCCAGAAGTACTCTTCCTTTCAATTCTATCTCCAGCATAGTCAGCATCACAAAATCCTACTAAGTTGTATTCTTTAGATCTTCTGTAGACTAAACCAACATTAGTAGTACCTTTTAGATACCTCAGAATTCTCTTAACAGCAGTTAAGTGAGATTCTCTAGGATCTGATTGGAATCTAGCACACAAACAAACACTGAAAAGAATGTCAGGTCTAGAAGCAGTTAAATATAGAAGAGATCCAATCATACCTCTGTACAACTTCTGATCTACCTTCTTACTTACCTCATCCTTACCTAGAACACACGTTGGGTGCATAGGAGTTTTGGCTTCTTTGCTTTCAGAAAGATTAAACTTCTTCAGAAGTTCTTTCACATAGTTCGTTTGATGAACATAAGTTCCATCAGAAGTTTGATTGATTTGAATCCCAAGAAAATACTTGAGTTCACCCATCATGCTCATTTCAAATTCAGCCTGCATAGACTTAGCAAACTCCTTTCCAAGTGAAGCATTAGATGTTCCAAAGATAATATCATCAACATATATTTGACAAATTAAGATATCCTTCTTAGACGTTTTACAGAAGAGGGTCGTATCCACTTGTCCTCTAGTGAAACCATTGTTCAGAAGGAAAGAACTTAATCTTTCATACCAAGCTCTAGGAGCTTGCTTCAATCCATACAATGATTTCTTAAGTTTGAAAACATGTTCTAGAGACTTAGAGTCTTCAAAACCAGGAGGTTGGTGGACATAGACTTCCTCATCTATATAGCCATTTAAGAAGGCACTCTTAACATCCATCTGATATAGAGTGATGTTATGTTGAGTGGCAAAAGAAATTAATAAGCGAATAGATTCTAACCTGGCCACTGGTGCAAAGGTTTCTGTATAGTCGATTCCTTCTTGTTGACTATAACCCTGAGCCACCAGTCTGGCTTTGTTTCTTACCACTTCTCCCTTTTCACTAAGCTTGTTTCTGAACACCCACTTTGTACCAATGATGTTGAATCCTTTTGGTCTAGGAACCAAATCCCATACATCATTCCTTGTAAATTGATTTAGTTCTTCTTGCATGGCAATTATCCAGTCTGGATCTTCTAGAGCTTGATCAACAGAAGTTGGCTCGATCAAAGAAACAAGACCTAATTGACATTCTGCGTTGTTCTTAAGAAATTCTCTTGTTCTGATAGGATCATATTTCTTTCCAAGGATCACATCTTCTGAGTGAGCTGAGGTGAGTCTAGAAGATCTTCTGATTGTTGGCTCTTCAGAAATTCTGAGATTCTCTAAAGATGCAGTAACTTGATCTTCTGATCCTTTGCTTCTAAGACTTTCAGCTTCTGAAACTTTGCTTCTTGGTTCTTCAGCTTCTGATATGTCAATATCTATATCTGCAAAATTCTCAAACTGCTTTGGCTTTTCAAGACCAAGCTTATCATTAAATTTGATATTGATTGATTCTTCTACAACCAATGTTTCAGTATTGTATACTCTGTAGCCTTTAGAGCGTTCAAAATATCCAAGAAGAAAACATTTTTGTGCCTTAGAATCAAACTTACCAAGATGATCTTTAGTATACAGAGTAAAACACACACATCCAAAAGGATGAAAATATGAAATGTTGGGCTTTCTATTCTTCCACAGTTCATAAGGAGTCTTATTTAGAATAGGTCTTATAGAGATTCTATTCTGAATATAACATGCAGTGTTTATTGCTTCTGCCCAGAAGTGCTTAGCCATATTGGTCTCATTGATCATGGTTCTGACCATTTTCTTTGAAGAACTCCTCAAATAATCTGTTCTCAAATTCGCCACCATGATCACTTCTGACCTTTATGATTTTGCACTCCTTCTCAGATTGGATCTGAGTGCAGAATTCAAAGAACACTGAATGAGACTTATCCTTGTGTTTTAAGAACTTTACCCATGTCCAGCGGCTATAATCATCTACGATGACTAATTCATATTTCTTCCCTCTGACAGATGCTGTTTTGACTGGTCCAAAAAGATCAATGTGCAGAAGTTCTAATGGCCTTGAGGAAGAGACAACATTCTTAGATTTGAATGCAGGTTTGGAGAACTTGCCTTTTTGACATGCTTCATAAAGAGCATCTGATTTGTATTTCAGATTTGGGAGTCCTCTGACCAGATTTAGTTTGTTAATTTGAGAAATCTTTCTCAAACTAGCATGTCCTAATATTCTGTGCCAGACCCATTGCTCTTCAGAAACAGATATAAGACAAGTCACCTTCTGCTTCTCAAGATCATAGAGATCAATCTTATAAATATTGTTCTTTCTCTTGCCTGTAAATAGGATTGAGCCATCCTTCTGACTTACAGCCTTGCAAGACTTTTGATTGAAGATTATATCATAACCATTGTCACTTAACTGACTTATGGACAATAAGTTATGCGTTAATCCTTCTACAAGAAGTACATTAGTTATGGAAGGAGAGTTACCAATACTTATGGTTCCAGAGCCAATAATCTTGCCCTTCTGATCTCCTCCAAACTTGACTTCTCCACCAGACTTAAGCACCAGGTCTTGGAACATAGACCTTCTTCCCGTCATGTGTCGCGAGCACCCAGAGTCCAGGTACCATGACATTTTGTGCTTTGTCTTCTTTGCTGCCAAGGATATCTGCAACATAAATTATCTTCTCCTTAGGTACCCACAATTTCTTGGGTCCTTTCTTGTTATTTTTCCTCAAGTTCTGATTGAACTTGGGTTTAGCATAATAATTAACAGGAGGAACAACATGATATTCTTTAGGTTTGGCGGCATGATATTTTTTAGGTTGTGTCACATGCTTCTTAGTGTGTGTAGTGTGAAAACTCTATGCATGTGAGGTGAGCCTAATATCATGTGAGTGTCCATATTTGAACTGCTCATACAATGGCTTGTATGTGATTTTCAACTCATCAACAGTTTCAAATTTATGTGGGATATCACCCTCATAGCCAACGCCAATCCTTTTGTTTCCAGAAACTCCATATATCATTGAAGCAAGGTGACTTCTGCCAATACTTATAGATAGAAACTTTCTGAAGCTCGAGTCATATTCTTTCAGAATATGATTGAGGCTAGGAGTGGATTTTTCTGTTTCAGAAGGAGATCCAATGTCTTTGGATAATTTTAAAACTTTTTCCTTCAGTTCAGAATTTTCTACTTCTAGCTTCTTAGTTTCAGATTCAAATAGCTTTTTCAGCTTTTTGTATTTGATACTAAGATGAGCCTTGAGTTCCAGAACTTCAGTTAAACTGGAAACTAACTCTTCTCTAGATAGTTCAGAAAATACCTCTTCAGAATCTGATTCTGATGTAGATTCTGATCCATCATCCACTGTGGCCATCAGTGCAAAGTTTGCTTGCTCGCCTTCAGAGTGTGATTATGATTCTGATTCAGAATCATCCCATGTTGCCATAAGACCCTTCTTCTTATGAAACTTCTTCTTGGGATTTTCCTTATGAAGTTTTGGACATTCATTCTTGAAGTGTCCAGGCTCATTGCACTCATAGCAAATGACCTTCTTCTTGTCAAATCTTCTGCCACCAGAAGATTCTCCTCTTTCAGGATTCTTTGAACTTCTGAAGTTCTTGAACTTCCTTTGCTTGCTCTTCCAGAGTTGGTTTACCCTTCTGGAGATCATGGACAGTTCATCTTCTTCTTCTGATTCTGATTCTTTAGAATCTTCTTCTTCAGCCTGAAAAGCGTTAGTGCATTTTTTAAAATTAGATTTTAATGCAATAGACTTACCTTTCTTCTGAGGCTCATTTGCATCCAACTCTATCTCATGACTTCTCAAGGCACTGATTAGCTCTTCCAAAGAGACTTCATTCAGATTCTTTGCTATCTTGAATGCAGTCACCATTATACCCCATCTTCTGGGCAAGCTTCTGATGATCTTCTTTACATGATCAGCCTTGGTGTAACCTTTGTCCAGAACTCTTAATCCAGCAGTTAGCATTTGAAATCTTGAGAACATCTTCTCAATATTTTCATCGTCCTCCATCTTGAAGGCTTCATATTTCTGGATTAGGGCAAGAGCTTTGGTCTCCTTGACTTGAGCATTTCCTTCATGGGTCATTTTCAATGACTCATATATATCATAGGCAGTTTCCCTGTTAGATATATTCTCATACTCAGCATGAGAGATAGCATTCAGCAAAACAGTCCTACATTTATGATGATTTTTGAATTGCTTCTTTTGATCATCATTCATTTCTTGTCTTGTAACCCTTACGCCAGTAGCTTTAACTGGATGTTTGTAACCATCCATCAGAAGATCCCATAAGTCACCATCTAGACCAAGAAAAGTAACTTTCAAGTTTATCTTTCCAGTATTCAAAGTTTTAACCATCAAATACTGGTGGTCTAGTATAACCATTGTTACCATTTCCATTGTGTTGCTTAGCTGAGCTAGATGTAGATGTATTTGTTGGATCTTCACCAGCCATCTTTTACTGAAGCGTTTTTCTCTTCCTGAATCTTTTCTAAACACGGTTAAGTGCTTGCACCTTAGAATCGGCGCTTTGATGCCAATTAAAGGGTAGAAAAACACTTAGAAAGGGGGGGGGGGGTTTGAATAAGTGTAGCTTTAAAACTTGTAAGATAAAAACAATTTGCACAATGATTTTTATCCTGGTTCGTTGTTAACTAAACTACTCCAGTCCACCCCCTTGGAGTGATTTACCTCACCTGAGGATTTAATCCACTAATCACACAAGATTACAATGGTTTTCCACTTAGACAACTTCTAAGTCTTCTAGAGTATACTGATCACAACCTGATCACTCTAGGAACAATCTACTTAGATACCCTCTAAGACTTTCTAGAGTATACTGATCAACAACCTGATCACTCTAGTTCTTACAACTTAATATAAACAAATTCTTTTAAGAGTTACAATGCTTCTTATAAAGCTATTATCACAACTGTGATTTTCTCTTAAGTTTAAGCTTAATCTCACTAAGATATTACAACAACAATGTAGTGAGGTTGATGATGAAGTATGAGAGCTTTTTGATTTGAACAACGTTTGTGCAAGTTGGTTCAGAATTCGTAAATCGTAGTTCGTAACCTTGCTTCTCATCAGAACTTCATATTTATAGGCATTTGAGAAGATGACCGTTGGGAGCATTTAATGCTTTGCGTAATCCGTACAGCATTGCATTTAATGTTTCACTCTTTTGTCAACTACCTCGAGCCTTGCTTTCGCTGTGTCTACTGACGTTGCCTTTAATAGCTTCTAACGTTCCTTTTGTCAGTCAGCGTAGCCTGCCATCTTGTACTTGCTTCTGATCCGATGTTTGTGTAAACAACGTTTGAATATCATCAGAGTCAAACAGCTTGGTGCAGAGCATCTTCTTGTCTTCTTACCTTGAAGTGCTTCTGAGCGTGATACCATGAGAGCTTCAGTGCTTCTTCTTCTAATCTCAAGTTCTTCTGATGCTTCCATAGACCCATGTTCTGATTCTGCTTGACCATCTTCTGATGTCTTGCCTCCTGAAATGGAAATTGCATAGTATTAGAGTACCACATTATCTCATACAAAATTCATATACATTGTTATCATCAAAACTAAGAATATTGATCAGAACAAATCTTGTTCTAACAAGGGTCACTGCCTCGAACATATCCCAACAACGGGTTGCCATCATCCGGTATTTCCTCATACTGATCCTGGACTTCCTTAGCCTTTTCCTATTTGTCTCTGAGATCCTTCATGAAACTCAGCATCTGAGTCATTCCTCCCTTAATCTCCTCCACAGTACCTTTTAGTTGGGTTACTTCTTCGCGAAGGGCGGCTTGATTCTGCTCTAGTTGTTCCATTGCTTTCTTCTTCTGAGACCAGGTTTGATACGGCGGTATGGTTGCTTGGTTATCTTCTCCAATGGAGTGACTGGAGATAAAGACAATTTTCCCCTTCTTAATGCTTTGTAGAATAAATATGGTATGCATGCTATGAATGTTATGCTTATGCTATGTTCACGTCTTATCCACATTATTATAATATATTTATTTCATTATATCATATTTATTATCTCTTTTTTTTAACCTTTTGGTTAATGTTATAGGAACAATGAGTAATACGGAAATAAACACACTTTATTAATTGGAAAAATTGAAAAGGAAATACCATTTCATTGTTGGATTACAAAATAGAAATAGAAACTGAAAATTAAACACCCAAAAGATAAATGCAACAAGGAAATAATAAAATCTAAGAACGCCTTTGGATATCCGCTTTGAATTTGTCCACCACCTCTCTACAAAGCTCCATGAATTCCTTTACCATCTCGGGAAGAATGACGGGAGAAGATTCCGCTCTTTCCAAACTCTTCGGAATGTCTTGGATTAAATCATTGCACAAGAAGACTAGCTTATCATAATTATCGCGACATTTTTCGTAATCTTCAAGCATCTTAGGAACCATGTTCACATGCTCAATTTCCGTAGAAACAATTGTGTATTGCCTCCTCCAATAATCCCTTTCATCCCTTGTTTCCTCAAATATCTCTCTTTGCCTTACAAAGAGTTTCCTAAGTGCAGCCAAAGCTAGGAGTGCTCTATTGTGCTCATTGGTGCGCTGTAAAAGTGCTTCTTCTGCGGTCAATCTTCTTGTGCGCTCTTCTTGTCCAAATTTGCGAGCTTCTTGAAGATCAAACTTGAGGTCCCTTATTTCCACTTCTTGATCTTTAGTCTTATCAGTTAATTCAAAGACTACGATTTCTAAATTTTTCTCGGATTTTGCTTTGTCACGGGAAGCTTTCTCATAATACCTTTTCCACTTTGCAATTTCCACATTTGCTTGCTCCAACCTTTCATTATGTGCTACTAAATTAAAATTCGCACTTAGGACACCTTCCGTTGCACAATTTCTTTTACCCCTTTGTCTATCGTTCTCTTCCTTAATTGCTTGAAGCTCTTGGTTCTTCTCTTTAAGGTCGAAGTGTAGTTGGCTCCTTTCGTTGGTAAGTTGATGTAAATTAAGCTCTAATTTTTATTTTTCCTTTCGGGACGCCTCTAGGGCAGCTCTGATCCCTTCTATCTCTTTGATGGATAGAGGAACAGGATAAGGAGAATCAGGCTTGTATGCGGGATCCACAACAAAAGGAAGCAAAATCTTTCCAACTCTTTCTTGAACCCATTTAGTATAAGGTTCTTTAGCAATAACATTCTTTGGCCCAAAGTCCTTTGTTTGAACATGCCTCCAAACTTGAATTACCTTCTTCAATGTTCTTGGTTCCCCTTTCCCATTGTCATGCAAAATTAATTCTTCAACTTGTTGTTTGGAAGGCTCACGATCCATAGAATGTCCCAATTGGCGCAATGCTAACACGGGGTTATAATTAATACAACCTACAGTTCCCATTAAAGGTACATTGTTGAATTCTCCACATTTGTAAATAATCTTATCGGAATTTAATTTCTTTGCATACCATAAGATAGAATCTTTTTTGAGAGCCCTCAATTTTTGAGACCATTCATATCTAGTCAAATCTTTGATCAAACAACTAGCCTTATAAAGATGAGAAGTCAACCAAGAGTATAATAAGTGAACACAACAAAATAGCATCCCCCTTTTCTTTTCACACCGAGTATGGATGGCATAGTAAATATTAGCAAGGATGGTGGGGGTTGGATCCTTATCAAAAATCCTGAAAGATATGAAAGCATGAATCGCGACAGGATCAATATAATCAACATTTTTAGGTAATAAAACAACACCAAAAATTAGAAGAGCCAGAAAATGTCCACAAGTGTCCCATTGTTTCTTTTGAGCATAACTCAAAGCTTGAGTTTCTAAGTAAGATCTTTTAATCCCATGTACATCACCATCAGTTTTATAATTAGATTTAAAATCTGTATCGGATACTCCCAAAGCTTTTGCCAAATCTGAAAAGTCAACTTCTTTACCAACCCCTGTGTAAAATTCCTTTTTAGTCCTGGAAAATCCTAGCATAGCATCCATCTCCTCCAAAGTTGGAGCTAACTGAAAATCCTGAAAAGTGAAACATCTAAGTGGCGGATCATAGAACTGAACCAAAGCGGTGATAGCTTCTTCTTGAACCTTTACCCTTAACAAATCCAAGATATTCCCATAGCGGATCATAAACCTATCCAAAGCACTTGATGGCAATTTTTCCTTGATTATTTTTAGTTTCTTGATGTCTGGAGTAGAAACAGCAAAGTGGATAATGGTCTTCTTAGTACTCATCTTTCCTGAACATTCACCAATAGAATATATTTTTAATTATTTTTATTTTTTTTTCCTGTGGATAAGACATGATTAAAATTGCATATGATGAATTATGCATGCAAACAAATATTAAAATAATAATAACAGACATACATATTTAACATATAATCACATAAGTCCTAGGTTCATAGGTTCGACGTAGCGGCTCTAGGGAGCCTACCCTTCCCATGGGTATGTTCTAGAAGGTCTCATGGGGCCGTTCGTAGCCTCCAAGAATTTTTGTCTCTTTGGATTTTAGAACAAATCATTTTATCCATGAGGTTCGAATTTTTGGGTAGGTTCTTAGAGAGATCAACTAAATACCCAGTCCTGCCCTCAACAAAGTCAAGCCTCGTTTTGGACATTTTCGAATATCCAACCCACTCCGAGTGGAGTTATCAATAAGACTCGTAGGCGATTCAAGTCCCCCTGGTCTCAAGGATAACTCCCACACTTAGGTTTTAACACAAACATATAACCCAACAATGCATATATAATATAACAATTAGGCAGTTAAGTACAAATATATTAACATAAACAATTAAATATTTTTAAGCAGAAATAAATAAATAAACAAATTAAATATATAAAAAAAACAATCACAAACCCTAAAGGTGGCAAATTAGCCAAACCCTACAAATATGCCAAAACCTAAACCCTGCCAAAACCTATAGGGGCATAGTATTTCATCATTAAGTGTTTCCCCATCAGAGTCGCCAGTTGTAGCAACCTGCCCTAAAAATAAAGACTTGTAGAGTCGCCACCTATTCTACCAGGGCGAATAGGAAACCCTACGTAGTTAAGAGATCGGGGTAAGATACTATATTCAGGTTGAGGGAAGGTATTAGGCACCCCCAACCCTTTCCTAAGGTTTGCATTTTAAGGTAAAGGTTTGTGGCCAAAATAAAGAAAGGTGACAAAAAGTTAATAGGGTTTAAAAGGCAAAGTTTGAACCTGATTAGAGTTTTGAGGAGGGGGACTCGCCTTGTTTCCAAGTGCCTACGTATCTCCTTAGGGAGAATCAGAGTCAATGTAGTTCGTGGCAGGGTTGTACGCCTTAGAGTTTGATATGTAATCGTTTTGAAGGCTTTTTGAATTGCCTTATCGTAGTTATGATAATCCGTAGTTTGATATTCGTGGTTTTGAAAAAAACGTGTTTTAAGATTGGGTGTACAACCCTGATTTTTAATATGCACTATTAATCGCAGTGATCAATAGGTTTGATCACCATAATTAATAGATTAGTAGGGTATTGTTACCAATTCTTATCGATAGGTTCGATTATCACTAATAGCAAATAAATGTGTTTTATAGAATTAATTATTTAATTTTCATCGTTACCCCTCGTAATCGATAGATTCGATTATAAATAATAACGAATTTTTAAAGAAAAATAGGCTAATCATCGCAACCAATGAGATGGTTGAAACCCTTTAGCCAAATAAAACTTATTTTTATCTTAATTAGTCAAATATTCAAGTAATCGATTATTACCCATCACGATTAATAGATTTAATCGGAACGAATAATAAATTAAATTTAAACATTTATAATATTTTAACTTGATAAAAAGAATTTTAGATTTATTATTGTATAAATAAATATTAAAAAGTAATTAAATAAATATTTGAATAATTAAGAGAAATAAGAAATTTTAAGGTTTGGATTGAGTATGGCTGCCATTAAGGTACATAGGATAGGTGTCCAAATCTGGGGCCTTGGATATAATATGGAAGGTGATATTATGGTTATGGTCTTGAGTGCCCATGATACTGGATCTGGACGTAACACACAGGATTTGTGTTTGTGATTGTAACTCGGTGAACTGACTTTTTATTTTTAAAAGCAACAATGTTGCGGTGAGCAAGAGTCGCCACCGACTTTTATTTTGTCCAATGTTAGGAAAGGTAAAAAGTACAGAAAAAGACCTTTTAAAAAGAAACGGGCTCGGGGGGTAGGTTATGAAAAGGGAAGGTGCAAGCACCCTTTTCATCCGTAGTTATCTACGGGCTCTTAATTTGCTTAGCTCATGTTTGTTTGTTTCGAGTTGAAAAGGGGAATAAGGACTTTAGCGTAAATGCGTAGCCTTAGTTTTTGAAAGAATTTTGGAAAGATGTTTTTTGATTGAGCTAGGCAGATTAAGAGCACTACCCTAAATAGTTGGTCTTTTTCTATGCTTTTTAACGTTCCTAGGACTATCCATACTATATAGAAGTAGGTAGTCCTTGTTTATATTGGACGTGTTCGGGACAATCGAAGGGTCATCGAGGTCGTTGAGAGCAACAGGTAGAGGTACCTTTAGCAAGTTCGAAGGGACGATCATCACTTTTTCGTAGGCAACAATTGAGGGTCATCGAGGGACTTAGTGACGATTTTATATTGAGGGACCTTTGCTAATGGGTACCTCTAAATTTCGAGGGACACGACCATTTAATTCGTAAGGCAACCAAGAGGGACGTACCTTAGAGGTGAGTGTGTGAAAAAAAAGTGTGTTGGATTCAGATATTTAGTCTTAAAGGTTAGTGATCTAACGGTTGTTTTTAAGTCTTATCATGCAATCCTATTAGCCATACATCTAAGCAGTTTAGTGGTGTGGAAATTAAAATGCGGAAGGTAAATGTCCTACGCTATTACAGGGCTTTGGGGCAGTTACATAATAGGAGGTGCGGAAAGTAACGAGCAGAAATTAAAATCCTAATTAAAACTATTACAAACCCAAAAATAAAAACGATAAATATACAAAAAAGTTTGTAAATATCCGTAAAAGTCCGGAGGCCTCAAGCGTAGTACCTCACAAAAATTAGAGAAGGGGTTGAAATTGTTTCTACTGTAAAAAAATGGTGAGAGATACTTTGTGTATTCGTGTGAGAGCCCCCCTCTGTACTGTGCGTGAAAGTATATTTTATATTGAAAAAATTAGGTTAATGAAAAAGGAAATAATTAGAGGTTCAACAATCAATTTTATTTGATTTTGATCTTATAATTATTTTTTAATCAATTATTTGATTCTTTCTATAAAAAGAGATTACTATCTTAAAAATGCAATATTTAAAAAAAGTAAACAAATCTTTTTAAATATTTTTTATTTTTATGATCTTTTGGACTAAAAAGGTATAAAAAAGAGGAAAAGTAAAACATAAATATTTTTAAAAATACCTAATTAAAAATTTCGAAAATTAATAATAAAATGATAAAAAACTTATTTTTGTGATTTTTTTAAAAATAAAATAATAATAAAATTAGAAATAAATTCAAGAAAGAAAAAGAAGTTAGAAGTGGGATTCGAACCTGGGACCCTATACTTGCAAACTTTAGTTCCTTACCAATTGTGTTATATTATTTGTTCAAAATAAAAAGCCAATTGAAAGTGTAGAGAGCATCAGTTAACATTTTGCTATTTAAAATATAATAATTTAAGAGTAAACTATTATATTTTAAAATAGATTTTAAATCGAATATTTATAAAATTCAGGATATCAATGTAAATGAAACCTAGATTTTATAAAGATCCAATTTTTGAAATAGTTTTGAATTTTTTTTTAAAAGTATGGGCAAATTTTGGGGTATGACAGTTGCCCCTGTTCAATCTTCTTAAACCTGAAGATGTAGAGTGGCGTACTCGCCACTCGGGATCTGAAGGTGGAAGAGGATTGAACACTAAAATACCCCAAAATTTGCACTTGCTGGTGCAGGGAGTAGTGTTATTGATGGTTTGAATGGGCTTAAAGATGCCATTAATTGGATTGACAAGATGCTGTCGGAGGTGGGCTTAAAGATGCCACAGGTATTTTGATAGTATGAAGGTCAGAGTGCAGTGTACGTTAGATTGTATCTGCAGATGATGAGTATATGAGTATATGAGAACATCAGAATAAACCGTTCGTTAGGCTGTATCGGACTTGCTTATCCTCAATCTCCTCTGAATTGTTTCTGATTTGAATTGTTGGCTCCATTGCCGGAGTATTAAGATTAGATCATTGAATCCATTGTCTTGACCACCTCTTGTTACTAAGAATCGAGACTTGTGATCAATTGTGACTCCATTGCCGGTGGCTTCATTGCCGTGATCATTTTGACTCCATTGTCATGATCAATTTGTGACTCCATTGTCGGTGGCTCTAATGCCATGATCATTTTGACTCCATTGTCGTGATCAATTATGACTCCATTGTCGGTGGCTCTATTGCCACGATCATTTTGACTCCATTGTCGTGATCAATTATGACTCCATTGTCGGTGGCTCTATTGCCGTGATCATTTTGACTCCATTGTCATGATCAATTTGTGACTCCATTGTCGGTGGCTCTATTGCCATGATCATTTTGACTCCATTGTCGTGATCAATTATGACTCCATTGTCGGTGGCTCTATTGCCACGATCATTTTGACTCCATTGTCGTGATCAATTATGACTCCATTGTCGGTGGCTCTATTGCCGTGATCATTTTGAATCCATTGTCATGTTCAATTTGGCTCCATTGTCGGTCTATGAATGGGCTTAAAGATGCCATTCAGTGAGTTTGATAAGAGGTTGTCGGAGACGGGCTTTTAGATGCCGTCTAAAAAGAGATACTTGTCAGAAGTCCGGAGGGACATGCTTTCCAGAAGGTGTGTCTGACGTAGAGGTTCAGAATATCCGGGGTTCGAGCTTCCGGAATTCAGAAGTCTGGGGTCAAGCTTCCAGAATGTGCATCAGATTGGGATCTAGAACATCCGGGGTTCAAGCTTCCGGAACATATCTGGCGTAGATTTCAAAACATCCGGGGTTCAGGCTTCCAGAATGTTTCTGGCGTAGAATTCAGATCATCCGGGGTTCAGGCTTCCGGAACATATCTGACGTAGATTTCAGATCATCCGGGGTTCAGGCTTCCGGAACATATCTGTCGTAGATTTCAGAACATTCGGGGTTCAGGCTTCCGAAACATATCTGTCGTAGATTTCAGAAAATCCGGGGTTCAGGCTTCCGGAACATATCTGTCGTAGAATTCAGAACATCCGGGGTTCAAGCTTCCGGAACGTTTCTGTCGTAGATTTCAGAACATCCGGGGTTCAGGCTTCCGGAACATTTTTGACGTAGAATTCAGATCATCCGGGGTTCAAGCTTCCGGAGTGAATTTTTCAGGAATCTGGGGTTCAAGCTTCCAGACTGTTCATTTGATAGTGATTGATTTGTAAATGATATTTTCATGACTGGTTGGTCGACCTGAAAGGAAAAGTTAGCTTTTATGCAATGTCATGATGCATGTAATGTATTGTATGTTTTTTGAAATGAATGAGAGTGTTATACATATGCCACGAGGTATATGATGCATGAATGCAAAAAGTTGTTAAAGATGACAGAAGATTGCAGGAGTGTTTTGCGGGGAAAATAAATCCCTGGCTCTTCAGCGCCTTTGAGAGATTATTTGAATCTCGACTTGACTTCCCCAGATGAATTGGATAATAACATGTCATGCCCTTTATACGTATTGGCATTTTAGACAACTGAGTCCGTCGTAGGAGATATTTTTGCTTCTCGGAGCACTTCTGAAGCATGCCTGTCGGGAGGGCTTCCTGAGATTTGTGCTGTTATAAGCAACTTGCCCCAGTATCATGAATTTAGGGACAATTCCCCTGATTGATTAACATGTATGAGGGGGTCTTAGAGTCTTGACCTGATTGCCCCAGATATATGAATTCTTACTCAAAAGGGTATTCAACTGTTTTTGTGGCCCTGAGTGAGGGTGATCAGTATTTGAGATATTCTCGCTCGAACTCAACGGAGTTCTAAAGACAACTTGTCCCTTGAGAGGATTAGACTTTTCATCTGCAGCTCATGATGGAGGCTTTCCTGGTGTCAAATGCTTGTTCATATGCAAGAATGTTTATTATGAGAAATATAATTGTAATGCAAAGTTCATGTTTGTCTTGAATTTTGAAGAAGAAATTTTTTTGAAAGGATGTCAAAACATCGATTTTTTTTTTGTGAAAGATGGTGTGATACCAACTCAAGCGTTTTAGCAGAACTCCTAGGAATCAGTTTACCGTATTCTCGTTTACAGTATGCTTTCGAATTAACCCTGCTTCAATTAGGACTTTTGAGGGTTGTAACGTGGCCAGGTTCACGGGTTTTTTTAGGCTCAAAATTTTATTGGTGCCCACCCCCTTCGTGATGTTCTCCAACCTAAGTTCAGTTAACTTGACGCGAGCATTCATCCTTCAAGAGGAGTTTGAGACGTACGATTGAGGAGTTGATGAGGTGTTTGGACATGGCAGTCACTTACCTTTTATTCTTGGTGTCTGACCACACGATCTTGAATTTATAGTCACGCGACTTTGCCCTTTTTCTAAGGATCCTTTTTGTTTTTTGTTTCCCTAACTTTTTCTTGGACAAATTCTTTTGAGTTCCATATTTGCAGTCCAGCCGGATGCCCTAATTTTTGCTTAAGTCACTTGTTTTCAAGTTTGTTGACTTAGCGGGCTTTCTTTTCTATTTTTTTTATTCATTTTTTCTTTTTTTTGAACAAGTCATATGATCCTGAGACGTCTTCGATTTGTTTGAAAACATTGTATCTGCCTTATTTCTTGGTCGACGAGGGATAACCGTTGTTGTATCGTCATATTTTGACCTTCCATTGCGAGGGATAACCATTTTGTTTTTTACTGTCCTCAACCTTTTGAAGGATAACCCTTGTTGTATCCTTAGATGTGCACTCCTGATGAATTTTGAATGCTCGATCAGATTAACTGAACACTACCCTGCCCCTGGGTTAAATGTGAGGATTTTTGGTATAGAGAAGAAACTCCTACTTCAAGGCTCAAAGGGGTTGACAAGGGATTAACTTCCTTATATCTTCAGTGTTTGGCGATTTAAAACAATGCTTGTACATCATCAACAGAGTTTTACTCGAAAGCACACCATTTAAGATTATGAGTATCATTTGTTCATCATTCTCCCTTCAGAGTCATCATGCTTTATCACTGAGAGTTTGGTATCACCAGCAAAGAAAAACATGTTAGGGCGAGAGCGAATGAATTTTTTTTCAAGACAAACATATTCAATGCATCATTATTATAGTTCAAAAACAAACAAATATGACATATAAGCAGTATTGAATCAAAACAAGAAAGACTACGCATGAACATGCATGATGATGTAGAGATTGTCAAAGTTGAGGAGATTTTTTCCGTATGGACTTATTGCTTCAGAAGATCCGTTGAGTCGAATGAGAACTTCAAATCTGGATTACAGGTGCAAACGTGATAACCTTTGTGTCTATTAGGTCTTGAATCTTGTCTCTGAATGGCTGACAGTCATCAATCGAATGGTCAAGTGCCCCAGAGAGCTTCTGGGATTTGAGGAAGAAGATGAGAAACTCGTTGTCTAGTTTGTAACATTAGAAACGACTTTTGTTGCAGCTTCGTCTAAAGACCTTAGGCTTTCATCTTCGAGTGCCCTTCTATAAGAATCAAGCTCACCATGTCTAGTGGGTCATAGCCTCTGATTCAGGGTACAGTACTTTTGAGTTTAAAGGCATGTGGCTAAAGGAAAATAAATCCTCTTGCCCCTTGATAGGAATTGTACCTTTGAGTGTGGAGGCATCTGGCTAGAGGAAAATAAATTCTTATGCCTCTTGATATGAATTGTACCTTTAAGTTTGAAGGCATCTGGCTAGAGGAAAATAACTTCTTCTGCCCCTTGATAGGAATTGTACCTTTAATTTTGAAGGCATCTGGCTTGAGAAAAATAAATCCTCTTGCCCCTTGTCAGAAGTTAATTGTACCTTCGAGTTTGAAAAGCATCTGGTTAGAGGAAAATAAATCCTCTTACCCCTTGATAGAAGTTTAGGCTCCTGATAGTCCTTTTGTCCTAAATCCCTAAGATCCTTGAAAAGAGTTAGTCAACAGGTAATGTAAAAGCATAAGGTAGTATGAACAAGTAAGTCCTACAAACAAAACCTGTAAGGAGATTAAGTGGTTAGATAACAAACAAGTCACACAAGAGTCCTTAGGTTTAAAGGCTTGCATGAAGTATGACCAGGTGACTACCCTTCCCCAATAGGTACTTCTAAAGATAAGGATGATATCAGCAACGGGTTCTACCGAGTTATTCAGAATTGTCAGCCTTTCTAAAGCACCCTCGGACATGATGCATTTTCACCATGCAATGATATTTTGAGAGAGGACCTATCTGAATTGTAGCATCGGGTAGCGACTAGTTCTCAACATTTGTCAAGAGTAGTCCCCCCACTACGTTCCTAAAGGCCAAGATGGGTTAAAGGGTAACTAAAGGTCCTTGAGCTCCGGCGCACCCAAAGTTACATACATAGACCTCCCTCATTTGAGAAAGGTGTGCATATATCTATGGAGTCCTAACTCAAGCGTGAACTACATATTGACTCATCTCCCACATATGTGAAAGAGGTCGCCATGACTATGCCACTCCTATCTTAAGTGTACTTGAATCCGGGTATAGGATTCGTCCTTCATTTAATTCCCAAGCAACCTTGAAAAGTAAAGCAAACAAAACAAGCATATTATATGATCTAAGCTCTAAGGTAACCCCTCTTTTTATTTATCCCCAGCAGAGTCGCCAATTCTGTAACTCGGTGAACTGACTTTTTATTTTTAAAAGCAACAATGTTGCGGTGAGCAAGAGTCGCCACCGACTTTTATTTTGTCCAATGTTAGGAAAGGTAAAAAGTACAGAAAAGACCTTTTAAAAAGAAACGGGCTCGGGGGGTAGGTTATGAAAAGGGAAGGTGCAAGCACCCTTTTCATCCGTAGTTATCTACGGGCTCTTAATTTGCTTAGCTCATGTTTGTTTGTTTCGAGTTGAAAAGGGGAATAAGGACTTTAGCGTAAATGTGTAGCCTTAGTTTTCGAAAGAATTTTGGAAAGATGTTTTTTGATTGAGCTAGGCAGATTAAGAGCACTACCCTAAATAGTTGGTCTTTTTCTATGCTTTTTAACGTTCCTAGGACTATCCATACTATATAGAAGTAGGTAGTCCTTGTTTATATTGGACGTGTTCGGGACAATCGAAGGGTCATCGAGGTCGTTGAGAGCAACAGGTAGAGGTACCTTTAGCAAGTTCGAAGGGACGATCGTCACTTTTTCGTAGGCAACAATCGAGGGTCATCGAGGGACTTAGTGACGATTTTATATTGAGGGACCTTTGCTAATGGGTACCTCTAAATTTCGAGGGACACGACCATTTAATTCGTAAGGCAACCAAGAGGGACGTACCTTAGAGGTGAGTGTGTGAAAAAAAAAGTGTGTTGGATTCAGATATTTAGTCTTAAAGGTTAGTGATCTAACGGTTGTTTTTAAGTCTTATCATGCAATCCTATTAGCCATACATCTAAGCAGTTTAGTGGTGTGGAAATTAAAATGCGGAAGGTAAATGTCCTACGCTATTACAGGGCTTTGGGGCAGTTACATAATAGGAGGTGCGGAAAGTAACGAGCAGAAATTAAAATCCTAATTAAAACTATTACAAACCCAAAAATAAAAACGATAAATATACAAAAAAGTTTGTAAATATCCGTAAAAGTCCGGAGGCCTCAAGCGTAGTACCTCACAAAAATTAGAGAAGGGGTTGAAATTGTTTCTACTGTAAAAAAATGGTGAGAGATACTTTGTGTATTCGTGTGAGAGCCTCCCTCTGTACTGTGCGTGAAAGTATATTTTATATTGAAAAAATTAGGTTAATGAAAAAGGAAATAATTAGAGGTTCAACAATCAATTTTATTTGATTTTGATCTTATAATTATTTTTTAATCAATTATTTGATTCTTTCTATAAAAAGAGATTACTATCTTAAAAATGCAATATTTAAAAAAAGTAAACAAATCTTTTTAAATATTTTTTATTTTTATGATCTTTTGGACTAAAAAGGTATAAAAAAGAGGAAAAGTAAAAAATAAATATTTTTAAAAATACCTAATTAAAAAACTCGAAAATTAATAATAAAATGATAAAAAAACTTATTTTTGTGATTTTTTTTTTAAAATAAAATAATAATAAAATTAGAAATAAATTCAAGAAAGAAAAAGAAGTTAGAAGTGGGATTCGAACCTGGGACCCTATACTTGCAAACTTTAGTTCCTTACCAATTGTGTTATATTATTTGTTCAAAATAAAAAGCCAATTGAAAGTGTAGAGAGCATCAGTTAACATTTTGCTATTTAAAATATAATAATTTAAGAGTAAACTATTATATTTTAAAATAGATTTTAAATCGAATATTTATAAAATTCAGGATATCAATGTAAATGAAACCTAGATTTTATAAAAACCCAATTTTTGAAATAGTTTTGAATTTTTTTTTAAAAGTATGGGCAAATTTTGGGGTATGACAGTGATTTTCTAAAAAAATAACAACAAGGGCCAGGGATCGAACCCTGGACCCTGGGTATAACATACGCGCGCTCACCATCCCAACCAAGGCTAATCATGTGATTAATGTTTACATTCAGTATATCATAAGCGTAGTCAAAGGACAACCATAGAAAAACACGCGCGAAAATCAAACGCACCAGTCACATCGTGACACATCATCATCTTCTCCAACAAACCCTGCAAATACCCTTTTACAGCGCCTCTACATACAGGCTATAAAAAGTTCACGTCTATTACACCTATCCCTCACGAAAACCACCCAAACATACACCAAAATCAAAATTAAAACCACAGTTAGCTTCGTCTTGTCCAGACGAATTCGATTATACCTGTCTCAGACCTTAATTCGTACCAAATCATATAACCCTAAAATCTCTACCAAGAACACTAATATGGCAATCAAGAGCAAACACATACGAAAACCCAATTAAATAACCAGAATCAGTCAATGCATCATCCTAATCAATAATATGCAACCAAAATTTAATAAGAATGCATGGTTCGTTGTACCCGACTCCATGTTTTTCGCGACATACCTTGAACTTTTGGAGATTGTTCTGGGGGTGTTGTTGCAGTGCAAGTATCCAATCACCTTCAGAATGCTTCGAGGAACCTGTAGCAAGCTTTAAATCTCCTTGAAACCTTCTGATTCTCAAAAACCGAGTATGAGTTTTTTGGAGAATTTCTTGTTCGTGAATGTGCTCTCTCTGCAGATTTTACAACCCCTAATGCATTGGCTTGTGTTGTATATTTATAGAGGAATGATTAAGGTTTAAAAAATAGTCCAAATATCTCTTGAATCCAATCTTGCAAAATTTGAGAAAATTGATTTAAAACTTGAATGGAATCTTTCTATATTTGTCCAATCTTCAATTAACCTTTTTCCAATCATTGTAGCACGAAATTATATTGCCAATTTGTCATAAATATTGATTGGAATTGGTCAATATGATTCCCTAAATCCAATCTTTGATTTTTCTTTCAATTATATCACTTTAAATCACTTTTTAAAAGAAAATTTTTATATAAAATCAAATAAAAGTGTTATAATTCGTGGAAAAGGATTTGGATGACTTGGGTAGCTTGTGGACCAAGATTAAGTCATAAAAAGTTAGGCCCGTTTGCAAAAAATTCCAATTTGAACCTCTTTTATTTCACCTTTTGCCTCCAAAATTTCCCAACTTTAACAAGGCATATCTCTCTCAATTTTTAAGATATGAAAGAGTTCTAGTACGTTTTGGAAACCTCAAGATGTCCTCTATAAGCCACTTTGGAACATATTTTTGATTTGGGGATTTTATCTTGATGATATGCCCTTTGACAAAAAACTGCTTTTGGTCGACTTTTGGAAAGGACCTATAATCTTTTGTACCATATCTCCCAAATGAAGCATTTCTGGCCTTAGCTTGTGAGAGACAAAGTTGTACAAGATTCAATTTCCTTCAAAATAGGCTTTGAGTGGGGAATTTCTGATACTCCATGTGAATGTTATGACCAGTCAAAGTTGAGTTGACTTTTCCTATAAAAAAACCTAATTTGAACCTTTTGAATTTGTTCATTTCTGAGTTTTTATTGATGAATCATGATCAACCCTTGATCAAATGATGGATATAACCTCTAATACTTGATGTTGAGGAAAAGTCAAGAGTTTTGATTATATTTTGACCACAGTTGACTTTTAGGTCAAACTAGTCGACTGTGGGTCATCTGAGCCATTGAATGAGCAAACCTTGGAATTAGGCCTTCACTTTTGATATGGAGATGTCTTGAAGCATGATGAATCATAGGAACTTCATTGGGGACCTTATTTTTTTCAATTTCCTCAGGAGGGTACAAAACCCTAGTTTTTAGGAGATCCTTGCTTAGGAGAATGCCTTGATGAAAACCCTTGAGCTTTGAGTCATTGGGAATGATGTGTGGGGGAAAATTTTGGGGTATGACACACGTTACTTGCTTCTGAACTAGCACAAGATCCTGTTATCGAGTATGTCAGGTAAAGGGTTCATGCAATTGAACCCCGTATTTCTTATGGCTCACGTTGACCGATGTTGACGCTCGGTGTACGCACGTACCGTTTTCCTTTTAGATCTGTGACAGCTTGGTTGCTGAGAGGGATTCTCTCCTCTTGTCTATGGCTCGATCATTTTTACGAGGTCTAATGCTTGGTTGACTCGGGTGATCCGCTCCCCTTGGCTATGGCGGGACCGCTTTTCTACTATTCGGCCTGCGCCGGTGGTTTTGTTTGCTTTACGAGCGGAGCTCGTTTGTGCGATATTCTTGTGTGTTGTTTCAGTTTTCCCCCATAGGTTGCTAGCTTAGTTTAGACTTGTGCCCTTTGTATGATAACATAGGTAGCAAGCTTTCCCCCTTAGCTTAGGTTTTCCTCATGCATTCTTAAGAGCTTGTTATTTCCGCTCTATTCCCAAGCGTAAGACACCAAAGGTCGAGCAGCAGAGTGCGAATGTAACTCGTTCACCTAAAAAACACAAAACAAATGGACACTAGTTATCCGAATTACGATACCTCTGATTCCTCAAAAAGGATACGTAGGCAGCGGGGTAGGACCCGTGCAAGTATAACTCTTTCTTTTCCCTACATTTTGCATGCATGCTAGTTCAGTTTAGGCATAGATTTGTTACACACCCATAGATTTAGAAGCAAGCGTGGATACCATCGAGTACGATGGGCGCGTGGTGTAACATTAATCGTTTAGGACAACATATTCAAATATACAAGTATGATATCAAATACGTCACAACGAACATATCATTATCACGTCACAATAAACACCTCGTCATTCTCAACAATCCAAATGCAATTCAAATGCGACTCGAATGTGACTCAAACTTATGCACATGCATGTGGTACCATTCGGAGTAAAACTTGTAACACCCTTCTAATACCCCGCAGAAATAATAAATAATAATCAGAGTAAACATGAAAAATGGCATTACAACTTCCAATTAATTAGACAATAATACTCATGTCATGCCATAAAGGAGAACGTCAACCAAATTTATTCAGATTCATCATGTTAACACAGCGGAATTATCTATAACATCTGAATAACAAACAGCCAAGTCACAGACTTAGAGCGTCAACATACAAATCCATCCAAAATAAAAAGTTTAACAAGTAACTCTAAACGACGCCCCAGTGTTACACGACCAGAGCATGACACAGACCCAACTGACTCTAACGAACTACTTGACGAGCTAATCCTCACCAAGTACGAGAGCTACTCCTTAATCTGAAAAATAACAACAGTAAGGGTGAGTCTCATTCACATTTAACTAATGTTATAAGATATAGATAATAAAATATCATTTCACATGCCATTCACCCAATTACAGTTATGATCAGATTCAAACCATACCATCAGCAAGCAAACAATCAAATTAACACATATTATAACATTGGACAATCTTCCATTCATGTTATAATAGCAAAACAGCCTAATGCAATGCAACTACATGCATGTGGTACCAAAATCTGGGATAACCCAACTCACCGACCCACCATCGTCAAGGATACGGTAACACCCACTCACTAATTCCACACAATGGGAATTAGCTACCACTGATCCACCATCGTCAAGGACCAGCCACCAAAATGATTATGAATGCATGCATCAACCATAACATGCTCATCACCCACATACATCGATCAATGTCATAATCATCAATAAAACACATATTTCATACCAACAATACATGTATAATAAACACCAGTTATACCACGTCATCATACAGGTAAGACATTCATTAGTGAACCTATAAGCATATCCCACTACAACAAATAAGATTGAGTGTTTTAAAAATAATACAAGCCACAACTCAAAACACCATTTGAGTATATAAATTATTTGATTAGCTTCACTGTGCTCGAAACGGCACCAAAATCCGGCTTACGGTTTAAAAGTTACACATTTTTAAAACTTTTCAAAATGGACAGTCGCAACAACTAACAGCACGCGGCGCCACCCACGGTTCGCGGCGCGGAACGAATAGGAACTACGCCTTCGCGGCGCAAACAAAGGTTCGCGGCGCGGAACGAATAAAAACTACGCCCTCGCGGCGCGGTCATATGTTCGCGGCGCGTACTGAGCGCAACAAAGCTTCCTGGCCTTCTGTCAAGCTGTTCGCGGCGCCAACTGTAACACCCTTCTAATACCCCGCATAAATAATGAATAATAATCAGAGTAAACATGAAAAAGGGCATTACAACTTCCAAATAATTAAACAATAATACTCATGTCATGCCATAAAAGAGAACGTCAATCAAATTTATTCAGATCATCATGTTTAACACAGCGGAATTACTTTAACATCTGAATAACAAACAGCCAAGTCACAGACTTAAGGCGTTAACATAAAATCCATCCAAAAACAAAAGTTTAACAAGTAACTCTAAACGACGCCCCCAGTGTTACAAGACCAGAGCATGACACGGACCCAACTGACTCTAACGAACTACTTGACGAGCTAATCCTCACCAAGTACGAGAGCTACTCCTTAATCTGAAAAATAACAACAGTAAGGGTGAGTCTCATTCACATTTAACTAATGTTATAAGATATAGATAATAAAATATCATTTCACATGCAATTCACCCAATTACAGTTATGATCAGATTCAAACATACAATCAGTAAGCAAACAACCAAATTAACACATATTATAACATTGGACAATCTTCCATTCATGTTATAACATCAAAACAGCCTAATGCAATGCAACTACATGCATGTGGTACCAAAATCTGGGATAACCCAACTCACCGACCCACCATCGTCAAGGATACGGCAACACCCACTCACTAATTCCACACAATGGGAATTAGCTACTACTGATCCACCATCGTCAAGGACCAGCCACAAATGATTATGAATGCATGCATCAACCATAACATGCTCATCACCCACATACATCGATCAATGTCATAATCATCAATAAAACACATATTTCATACCAACAATACATGTATAATAAACATCAGTTATAACCACAACATCATACAGGTAAAACATTCGTTAGTGTACCTATAAGCATATCCCACCACAACAAATAAGATCGATTGTTTTTAAAATAATTCAAACCACAGCTCAAAACACCATTTGATTGTATAAATTATTTGATTAGCTTCACTGTGCTCGAAACGGCACCAAGATCCGGCTTACGGTTTAAAAGTTACACATTTTTAAACATTTCCAAAATGACCTGTCGCAACAACTAACAGCACGCGGCGCCACACACGTTCGCGGCGCGGAACGAATCGAAACTACGCCTTCGCGGCGCAACAAGGTTTCGCGGCGCGGAACGAGAAGAAACTACGCCTTCGCGGCGCGACCATACTCTCGCGGCGCGTACTGAGCATAACCAAACTTCCTGGCCTTCTGCCACGCAGTTCGCGGCGCCAACTCCTGGACGCGGCGCGAACTGGCGATTTCCTGCGCTCCGAATAGCAGAAATCAGCCTGCGATTTCGTCCCTCTTTCACCGAATCACTACCAAACAAATCTCATTCCAACCAGGTTTCGCATACAGTGAAATAGCACATATTATAACACATTTATAATACATTCAAACATCCAATTATCACCAATACATGATCAATATAATCATTATGCATCAATCCTCCCAAAACCTAACAATTCTACAACCTAAGCATAACCCAATTGATCCGAATAACATGATCAAATCCTATCCTACCACCTATAATCCCATAATAGAAGATAAACGGAAGAGTCCCCCCTTACCTGAAGGTTGATTCTTCGTTCTTCCTCGCGTCGCCTTCTTCACTCCTCTTCTCTTTTCACGTTCAGACTCTTTTCCCCAAAATGCTGTAACCCTCTCTATTCCACAACTCCTCCTATTTTATTAAAATTGAAATAAACTTATTTTAATTAGTAATAGGGCCTACCAATGCACCCCCTCTTTACTAACTACAACACAAGCCCAATTGCTTAATTCCTCATAGTCTTCCATGATTCCAAATAATTCCCCATAATTTATTTAAATTAATTAAATTAAATTATGAAAATAGGTAGAGTGTTACAACTCTCCCCCACTAAATAGTTTTCGTCCTCGAAAACATACCTTAGGCAAATAAATCTGGATAGGAATCCTTCATCTGACTTTCCAGTTCCCAAGTCACATTCCCACCTGCTGGTCCTCCCCAAGCTACTCTGACCAACGCTATCTCCTTGCCACGCAATTGTTTCACCCTTCGATCTTCAATCCTCATGGGCAAGGTCTCAACTGTCAGATTATCTTTTACCTGTACATCATCGACTTGGATCACATGAGATGGATCAGCAATGTACTTCCTCAACTGTGATACGTGGAATACATCATGCAAATTCGCCAGCGTCGGTGGCAACGCAATACGATACGCCACTTCGCCCACCCTCTCCGAAATTTGAAACGGACCAATGAATCGCGGAGTTAACTTCCTTGATCTCAGTGCTCTACCAACACCAGTTGTAGGAGTCACCCTCAAGAACACATGATCCCCTTCTTGAAACTCAAGAGTTCTCCGTCTCTTGTCATGATAACTCTTCTGACGACTCTGAGAAGCCTTCATCTTCTCCTGAATCATCTTAATCTTTTCTGTTGTCTCCTGGACAATTTCCGGTCCAATCACAGCACTTTCGCCAGATTCGTACCAACATAAAGGCGTTCTACACTTCCGACCATACAAAGCTTCAAACGGAGCCATACCAATACTCGAGTGAAAACTATTATTGTAAGTAAATTCGATCAAGGGTAGATAACTATCCCAAGCACCGCCCTTTTCCAACACACAAGCACGCAACAAATCTTCTAGTGATTGAATAGTTCTTTCTGTCTGTCCATCCGTCTGCGGATGATAAGCAGAACTCAATCTCAGCTTAGTACCCAAAGCCTTCTGCAAACTTTCCCAGAATCTGGATGTAAACCTTGGATCTCTATCCGACACAATACTCGAAGGAATACCATGTAAACTCACTATCTTCTCAATATACAATTGAGCCAGCTTCTCCATTGGGTAATCCATTCTCATTGGTATAAAATGGGCAGACTTTGTCAACCTGTCTACAATAACCCAAATAGCTTCACAGTTCTTCACCGTCCTCGGCAAACCGGAAACAAAATCCATAGATATACTATCCCACTTCCATTCTGGAATAAATAACGGCTGCATAGCTCCATACGGTTTCTGATGCTCAATCTTCGACTCCTGGCAAATCAGACAAGCATAGACAAATTCCGCTATTTCCTTTTTCATTCCAGGCCACCAAAACAGCTTCTTTAAGTCGTGATACATCTTGGTAGCACCAGGATGAATACTCAATCCGCTACGATGTCCTTCTTCAAGAATACTCTTCCTCAATTTGGCAACATCAGGAACACAAACACGATTACCAAACCTCATTATACCATTCTCGTCGATTCTGAATTCACCTCCTTTATCTTGATTAATCAGAGCCAACTTATCAACCAACTCTACATCCGTCTTCTGACCTTCTCGGATTTCCTCAAGAATACTACTAGTCAGCTTCAGCATACCCAATATAACATCAAGTTGTTCCAACGGAAGGCACACTAAGTCCATTCCGAATTCTCTACCAAAATATCAATTGGACAGTTCAAACAAGCGAACGAAGTAGTCACTGAACCCGACGCAGGAGTGTCAATGACCATACTTCCATTAATCTCAGATATTTCCAAATTCAGTCGTTTAGCACAATCCAATGAAATAAACGAGTGAGTTGCCCCAGTATCTATTATTGCAATTAAAGGAGTGCCATGGATAAAACACGTACCTTTAATCAACCGATCATCTGGAGTAGTCTCTGAACCAGATAAGGCGAACACCTTACCACCAGCTTGATTCTTCCTCGGCTTAGGACACTTAGGACTAATATGACCTTCTTCCCCGCAGTTGAAACAAGTTACAGTGTTCCCTTTGCACTCAATAGCAATGTGTCCTTCCTTCCCACATCTATAGCACTTCTTTTCCTCACTCTTGCATTCGTGAATGCGATGTCCAGGTTCTCCACACTTGAAGCACTTAATAGGGGCACTAGAGTCTCCCCCACTAGGCTTCTTCCAACCTCCAGCCTTCTGGTTACCCTTACCATACGGCTTACCACGATCCATATGCTTTTTCCCTTTCCTGTCGACTAACTCGCGAGAGTGCGACGACTTCAGCTTAATATTGTCCTCTTCAAAGATTCGGCTGCAGTCAACCAAATCGACAAACCTGCGAATCCTCTGGTATCTGATACCCTGTTTAATCTCATCGCGGAGACCATTCTCAACTTAACACACTTCGAGAATTCACTAGCCTCATCATTATTGTAGTGGACATAATACTTTGCTAGCTCAACAAACTTGGACGCATACTCCGGCACAGTCATGTTACCTTGTGTCAGCTCCAAAAATTCAATCTCTTTCCTGCCTCTAACATCCTCAGGAAAGTACCTCCGCAAGAATTCTCTCTTGAACACAGCCCAAGTGATTGCAACACCTGCAGCTTGCAGTTCGTCCCTACTAGCCATCCACCAATCATCAGCTTCTTCAGACAGCATGTGAGTCCCATATCTCACCTTCAGATTTTCGTCACAATCAATCACCCGGAAGATCCTTTCAATCTCTTTCAGCCACTTCTGGGCGCCTTCGGGATCGTGAGTGCCTTTGAACAACGGAGGGTTGTTCCTCTGAAAACTATTCAGCTGCCTGTCAGCACCAATTCCAGCTCCATTGGCATTCCCTCCCAGCACACCAGCAATCATGCCCAGAGCCTCAGCGATAGCGTCATCGTTTCTTCCTCCTCTTCCGGCCATTGTTCTGCTAAATATCAAACAATATCTATTAGAACAAGAAGTATCGACAGTGTCAACCTTACACTAATCGTATACGAGGGATTAACCGACACTAAGACTCTGACTCAAACGACCGACAATGCTCTGATACCACTATTGTAACACCCTTCTAATACCCCGCATAAATAATGAATAATAATCAGAGTAAACATGAAAAAGGGCATTACAACTTCCAAATAATTAAACAATAATACTCATGTCATGCCATAAAAGAGAACGTCAATCAAATTTATTCAGATCATCATGTTTAACACAGCGGAATTACTTTAACATCTGAATAACAAACAGCCAAGTCACAGACTTAAGGCGTTAACATAAAATCCATCCAAAAACAAAAGTTTAACAAGTAACTCTAAACGACGCCCCCAGTGTTACAAGACCAGAGCATGACACGGACCCAACTGACTCTAACGAACTACTTGACGAGCTAATCCTCACCAAGTACGAGAGCTACTCCTTAATCTGAAAAATAACAACAGTAAGGGTGAGTCTCATTCACATTTAACTAATGTTATAAGATATAGATAATAAAATATCATTTCACATGCAATTCACCCAATTACAGTTATGATCAGATTCAAACATACAATCAGTAAGCAAACAACCAAATTAACACATATTATAACATTGGACAATCTTCCATTCATGTTATAACATCAAAACAGCCTAATGCAATGCAACTACATGCATGTGGTACCAAAATCTGGGATAACCCAACTCACCGACCCACCATCGTCAAGGATACGGCAACACCCACTCACTAATTCCACACAATGGGAATTAGCTACTACTGATCCACCATCGTCAAGGACCAGCCACAAATGATTATGAATGCATGCATCAACCATAACATGCTCATCACCCACATACATCGATCAATGTCATAATCATCAATAAAACACATATTTCATACCAACAATACATGTATAATAAACATCAGTTATAACCACAACATCATACAGGTAAAACATTCGTTAGTGTACCTATAAGCATATCCCACCACAACAAATAAGATCGATTGTTTTTAAAATAATTCAAACCACAGCTCAAAACACCATTTGATTGTATAAATTATTTGATTAGCTTCACTGTGCTCGAAACGGCACCAAGATCCGGCTTACGGTTTAAAAGTTACACATTTTTAAACATTTCCAAAATGACCTGTCGCAACAACTAACAGCACGCGGCGCCACACACGTTCGCGGCGCGGAACGAATCGAAACTACGCCTTCGCGGCGCAACAAGGTTTCGCGGCGCGGAACGAGAAGAAACTACGCCTTCGCGGCGCGACCATACTCTCGCGGCGCGTACTGAGCATAACCAAACTTCCTGGCCTTCTGCCACGCAGTTCGCGGCGCCAACTCCTGGACGCGGCGCGAACTGGCGATTTCCTGCGCTCCGAATAGCAGAAATCAGCCTGCGATTTCGTCCCTCTTTCACCGAATCACTACCAAACAAATCTCATTCCAACCAGGTTTCGCATACAGTGAAATAGCACATATTATAACACATTTATAATACATTCAAACATCCAATTATCACCAATACATGATCAATATAATCATTATGCATCAATCCTCCCAAAACCTAACAATTCTACAACCTAAGCATAACCCAATTGATCCGAATAACATGATCAAATCCTATCCTACCACCTATAATCCCATAATAGAAGATAAACGGAAGAGTCCCCCCTTACCTGAAGGTTGATTCTTCGTTCTTCCTCGCGTCGCCTTCTTCACTCCTCTTCTCTTTTCACGTTCAGACTCTTTTCCCCAAAATGCTGTAACCCTCTCTATTCCACAACTCCTCCTATTTTATTAAAATTGAAATAAACTTATTTTAATTAGTAATAGGGCCTACCAATGCACCCCCTCTTTACTAACTACAACACAAGCCCAATTGCTTAATTCCTCATAGTCTTCCATGATTCCAAATAATTCCCCATAATTTATTTAAATTAATTAAATTAAATTATGAAAATAGGTAGAGTGTTACACCAACTCCTGGACGCGGCGCCAACTGGCGATTTCCAGCGCTCCGAATAGCAGAAAACAGCCTGCGATTTCGTCCCTCTTTCACCGAATCACTACCAAACCAATCTCATTCCAACCAGATTTCGCATACAGTGAAATAACACATATTATAACACATTTATAATACATTCAACCATCCAATTATCACCAATACATGATCAATATCATCATTATGCATCAATCCTCCCAAAACCTAACATTTCTACAACCTAAGCACAACCCAATTGATACGAATAACACGATCAAATTCTATCATATAATCCCATAATAGAAGATAAATGGAAGAGTCCCCCCTTACCTGAAGGTTGATTCTTCGCTCTTCCTCGGTCGCACTTCTCCGTTCCTCTTCTCTTTTCACGTTCAGACTTCTTTTCCCAAAATGCTGTAACCCTCTCTATTCCACAACTCCTCCTATTTTATTAAAATTGAAATAAAATTGTTTTAATTAGTAATAGGGCCTACCAATGCACCCCCTCCCTTACTAACCACAACTCAAGCCCAATTGCTTAATTCCTCATAATCTTCCATAATTCCAATAATTCCCCATAATTCAATTAAATTAATTAAATTAAATTATGAAAATAAATGGAGTGTTACAACTCTCCCCCACTAAATAGTTTTCGTCCTCGAAAACATACCTTAGGCAAATAACTCTGGATAGGAATCCTTCATCTGACTCTCCAATTCCCAAGTCACATTCCCACCTGCTGGTCCTCCCCAAGCTACTTTGACCAGTGCTATCTCCTTGCCACGCAATTGTTTCAGCCTTCGGTCTTCAATCCTCATAGGCAAAGTTTCAACCGTCAGATTGTCCTTTACCTGTACATCATCGACTTGGATCACATGAGATGGATCAGCAATGTATTTCCTCAACTGTGATACGTGGAATACATCATGCAGATTCGCAAGCGTCGGTGGCAACGCAATACGATACGCCACTTCTCCCACCCTCTCCGTAATCTGGAACGGACCAATAAATCGCGGAGTCAACTTCCTTGATTT
Organism: Vicia villosa; assembly: GCF_029867415.1. Classification (NCBI taxonomy): domain Eukaryota; kingdom Viridiplantae; phylum Streptophyta; class Magnoliopsida; order Fabales; family Fabaceae; genus Vicia; species Vicia villosa. The sequence continues at coordinate 168,038 of NW_026705757.1, forward strand.
CAGTGCTCTACCAACACCAGTTGTGGGGGTCACCCTCAAGAACACATGATCTCCTGCTTGAAATTCAAGTGTCCTCCTTCTTTTATCATGATAACTCTTCTGACGACTCTGAGAAGTCTTTATCTTCTCCTGAATCATCTTGATCCTTTCTGTTGTCTCCTGAACAATTTCCGGTCCAATCACGGCACTTTCGCCAGATTCATACCAACATAAAGTCGTTCTACACCTCCGACCATACAAAGCTTCAAACGGAGCCATACCAATACTCGAGTGAAAACTATTATTGTAAGTAAATTCGATCAAGGGTAGATAACTATCCCAAGCACCGCCTCTTTCCAACACACAAGCACGCAACAAATCTTCTAGTGATTGAATAGTTCTTTCCGTCTGTCCATCCGTCTGCGGATGATAAGCAGAACTCAATCTCAGCTTAGTACCCAAAGCCCTCTGCAAACCTTCCCAGAATTTGGATGTAAACCTTGGATCTCTATCCGACACGATACTCGAAGGAATACCATGTAAACTCACTATCCTGTCAATATACAATTGAGCCAGCTTCTCCATTGGGTAATCCATTCTCATTGGTATAAAGTGAGCAGACTTTGTCAACCTGTCTACAATAACCCAAATAGCTTCACAATTCTTCACCGTCCTCGGCAAACCTGAAACAAAATCCATAGATATACTATCCCACTTCCATTCTGGAATAAATAACGGTTGCATAGCTCCATACGGTTTCTGATGCTCAATCTTCGACTTCTGGCAAGTCAGACAAGCATAGACAAATTCAGCTATTTCCTTTTTCATTCCAGGCCACCAAAACAGCTTCTTTAAGTCATGATACATCTTGGTAGCACCAGGATGAATACTCAATCCGCTACGATGTCCTTCTTCAAGAATGCTCTTCCTCAATTCGGCAACATCAGGAACACAAACACGATTACCAAACCTCATTATACCATTCTCGTCGATTCTGAATTCACCTCCTTTATCTTGATTAATCAGAGCCAACTTATCAACCAACTCTACATCAGTCTTCTGACCTTCTCGGATTTCCTCAAGAATACTACTAGTCAGCTTCAGCATACCCAATTTAACACTGGTAGGAGTGTCTTCACATACTAAACTCAAATCTCGGAATTGCTCAATTAAATCCAATTCTCTCACCATAAGCATGGACATATGCAATGACTTCCTACTCAATGCATCGGCAACAACATTTGCTTTACCCGGATGATAATTCAGTTCAAAATCATAATCCTTGAGAAATTCTAACCATCTTCTTTGTCTCATATTCAACTCTTTTTGGTCAAAGAGGTACTTCAAACTCTTGTGATCACTAAATACTTCAAACCTTGAACCATATAGGTAATGCCTCCACAACTTCAACACAAATACCACTGCTGCCAACTCTAAGTCATGAGTCGGATAGTTTCTCTCATGCACCTTGAGTTGTCTCGACGCATAAGCGACTACCTGTTGATTCTGCATCAGTACACCTCCTAATCCTGACAACGAAGCATCACAATAAACAACAAAAGATTCCGCCGGATTCGGCAAAATCAAGATCGGCGCACTAGTCAACCTCTTCTTCAACTCTTGGAATCCTTCTTCACATTTCGAATCCCAAACAAACGCTTGACCCTTCCTAGTCAACTTAGTTAACGGTAATGCTAACCTTGAAAAACCTTCAATGAACTTTCTATAGTAACCCGCCAGACCAAGGAAACTACGGATTTCGGAAACTGACCTCGGAGCTTCCCACTGAGACACTGCTTCTACTTTCGTTGGGTCAACGGCAATACCATCCTTAGAAATTACATGCCCAAGAAAGCTCACTTCGTTTAACCAGAACTCACACTTTGACAGTTTTGCATAAAGTTTCTTTTCCTTCAATAGTTCCAATACCACTCTAAGATGATCCGCATGCTCTTTTTCATTCTTAGAATATATCAAAATATCATCAATAAATACTACTACGAACTGATCCAGAAAAGGGTGGAAGATCCTATTCATATACTCCATGAAAACCCCCGGCGCATTGGTTACTCCAAATGGCATCACTGTATATTCGTAATGACCATACCTCGTTCTAAATGCTGTTTTCTGAATATCGTCCGTCTTCACCCGAATCTGATGATATCCCGACCTCAAGTCAATTTTGCTGAACACACATGCTCCAACTAGTTGATCCATCAAGTCATCAATCCTCGGCAAGGGATACCGGTTCTTGATAGTAACCTTGTTTAGTTGTCTGTAATCCACACACAACCTCATTGAACCTTCTTTCTTCTTCACTAGTAACACCGGTGCACCCCACGGTGAGACACTAGGACGAATAAATTTCTTCTCAAGTAAATCTTCCAATTGATTCTTCAATTCATTCAATTCCGATGCCGACATACGATAAGGTGCCATCGACACAGGATTAGTTCCAGGAATTAGTTCAATAGCAAATTCTACTTCCCTCTCTGGCGGCAATTCTCTTACATCTTCTGGAAAGACTTCTGGAAATTCACATACTACCGGTAAGTCACTACTCACCGCTTTCTTTTTCACTTCCATGGATGCAATCAACATGAACACGACAGCCCCGTCCTTCATTGCTTCATCCACTTGTCTAGCCGTCATCGCTAAATCCTCAACACTGACATTTTCAGGAAAAATAACCGTCTTCGTGAAACAATTGATATGAACCCGATTAAATTGCAACCAATTCATACCCAAGATAACATCAAGTTGTTCCAACGGAAGGCACACTAAGTCCATTCCGAATTCTCTACCAAAAATATCAATTGGACAGTTCAAACAAGCGAACGAAGTAGCCACTGAACCCGACGCAGGAGTGTCAATGACCATACTTCCATTAATCTCAGATATTTCCAAATTCAGTCGTTTAGCACAATCCAATGAAATAAACGAGTGAGTTGCCCCAGTATCTATTATTGCAATTAAAGGAGTGCCATGGATAAAACACGTACCTTTAATCAACCGATCATCTGGAGTAGTCTCTGAACCAGATAAGGCGAACACCTTACCACCAGCTTGATTCTTCCTCGGCTTAGGACACTTAGGACTGATATGACCTTCTTCCCCGCAGTTGAAACAAGTTACAGTGTTCCCTTTGCACTCAATAGCAATGTGACCTGCCTTTCCACATCTATAGCACTTCTTTTCCTCACTCTTGCATTCGTGAATGCGATGTCCAGGTTCTCCACACTTGAAGCACTTAATAGGGGCACTAGAGTCTCCCCCACTAGGCTTCTTCCAGCCTCCAGCTTTCTGGTTACCCTTACCATAAGGCTTACCACGGTCCATATGCTTTTTCCCTTTCCTGTCGACTAACTCGCGAGAGTGCGACGACTTCAGTTTAATATTGTCCTCTTCAAAGATTCGGCTGCAGTCAACCAAATCGACAAACCTACGAATCCTCTGGTATCTGATACCCTGTTTAATCTCATCGCGGAGACCATTCTCAAACTTAACACACTTCGAGAATTCACTAGCCTCATCATTATTGTAGTGGACATAATACTTTGCTAGCTCAACAAACTTGGACGCATACTCTGGCACAGTCATGTTACCTTGTGTCAACTCCAAAAATTCAATCTCTTTCCTGCCTCTAACATCCTCAGGAAAGTACCTCCGCAAGAATTCTCTCTTGAACACAGCCCAAGTGATTGCAACACCTGCAGCTTGCAGTTCGTCCCTACTAGCCATCCACCAATCATCGGCTTCTTCAGACAGCATGTGAGTCCCATATCTCACCTTCAGATTTTCGTCACAATTAATCACCCGGAAGATCCTTTCAATCTCTTTCAGCCACTTCTGAGCGCCTTCGGGATCGTGAGTGCCTTTGAACAACGGAGGGTTGTTCCTCTGAAAACTATTCAGCTGCCTGTCGGCACCAATTCCAGCTCCATTGGCATTCCCTCCCAGCACACCAGCAATCATGCCCAGAGCCTCAGCGATAGCATCATCGTTTCTTCCTCCTCTTCCAACCATTGTTCTGCTAAATATCAAACAATATCTATTAGAACAAGAAGTATCGACAGTGTCAACCTTACACTAATCGCATACGAGGGATTAACCGACACTAAGACTCTGACTCAAACGACCGACAATGCTCTGATACCACTATTGTAACACCCTTCTAATACCCCGCATAAATAATAAATAATAATCAGAGTAAACATGAAAAAGGGCATTACAACTTCCAATTAATTAGACAATAATACTCATGTCATGCCATAAAGGAGAACGTCAACCAAATTTATTCAGATTCATCATGTTAACACAGCGGAATTATCTATAACATCTGAATAACAAACAGCCAAGTCACAGACTTAGAGCGTCAACATACAAATCCATCCAAAATAAAAAGTTTAACAAGTAACTCTAAACGACGCCCCCAGTGTTACACGACCAGAGCATGACACAGACCCAACTGACTCTAACGAACTACTTGACGAGCTAATCCTCACCAAGTACGAGAGCTACTCCTTAATCTGAAAAATAACAACAGTAAGGGTGAGTCTCATTCACATTTAACTAATGTTATAAGATATAGATAATAAAATATCATTTCACATGCCATTCACCCAATTACAGTTATGATCAGATTCAAACCATACCATCAGCAAGCAAACAATCAAATTAACACATATTATAACATTGGACAATCTTCCATTCATGTTATAATAGCAAAACAGCCTAATGCAATGCAACTACATGCATGTGGTACCAAAATCTGGGATAACCCAACTCACCGACCCACCATCGTCAAGGATACGGTAACACCCACTCACTAATTCCACACAATGGGAATTAGCTACCACTGATCCACCATCGTCAAGGACCAGCCACCAAAATGATTATGAATGCATGCATCAACCATAACATGCTCATCACCCACATACATCGATCAATGTCATAATCATCAATAAAACACATATTTCATACCAACAATACATGTATAATAAACACCAGTTATACCACGTCATCATACAGGTAAGACATTCATTAGTGAACCTATAAGCATATCCCACTACAACAAATAAGATTGAGTGTTTTAAAAATAATACAAGCCACAACTCAAAACACCATTTGAGTATATAAATTATTTGATTAGCTTCACTGTGCTCGAAACGGCACCAAAATCCGGCTTACGGTTTAAAAGTTACACATTTTTAAAACTTTTCAAAATGGACAGTCGCAACAACTAACAGCATGCGGCGCCACCCACGGTTCGCGGCGCGGAACGAATAGGAACTACGCCTTCGCGGCGCAAACAAAGGTTCGCGGCGCGGAACGAATAAAAACTACGCCCTCGCGGCGCGGTCATATGTTCGCGACGCGTACTGAGCACAACAAAGCTTCCTGGCCTTCTGTCAAGCTGTTCGCGGCGCCAACTCCTGGACGCGGCGCGAACTGGCGATTTCCAGCGCTCCGAATAGCAGAAAACAGCCTGCGATTTCGTCCCTCTTTCACCGAATCACTACCAAACCAATCTCATTCCAACCAGATTTCGCATACAGTGAAATAACACATATTATAACACATTTATAATACATTCAACCATCCAATTATCACCAATACATGATCAATATCATCATTATGCATCAATCCTCCCAAAACCTAACATTTCTACAACCTAAGCACAACCCAATTGATACGAATAACACGATCAAATTCTATCATACTACCTATAATCCCATAATAGAAGATAAATGGAAGAGTCCCCCCTTACCTGAAGGTTGATTCTTCGCTCTTCCTCGGTCGCACTTCTCCGTTCCTCTTCTCTTTTCACGTTCAGACTTCTTTTCCCAAAATGCTGTAACCCTCTCTATTCCACAACTCCTCCTATTTTATTAAAATTGAAATAAAATTGTTTTAATTAGTAATAGGGCCTACCAATGCACCCCCTCCCTTACTAACCACAACTCAAGCCCAATTGCTTAATTCCTCATAATCTTCCATAATTCCAATAATTCCCCATAATTCAATTAAATTAATTAAATTAAATTATGAAAATAAATGGAGTGTTACAAAACTCTTGTCTCAATCATTGCCATTGGGCCATAGTCGTTTCCATCTTTCAGGCTAATAGTCGTTGCCATCTCTCAAGCTAATAGTCGTTGCCATCTCTCAGGCTAATAGTCGTTGGCATTCTCAAGCTAAAGGTCACTTATGCAATGGATGCGACACAATGACACACATCCACAAAACACACATTCACCATGTACAATAACATCATCTAAATCACCATCAAACATTATTAATATAATGTCAAACTTCAACAACGACAAAATCATCGTCATTCATAAGAATGCATCACTTCACAATCACGTCACTATGTTGCACACATCATACAACAATACTTCACTTCACAATACGTCACAAATACAACTTATCAACATTGACCATAGGGTCTACAACAACAAACTCATCATGTTACTGCAACAACAACAATTCGACATATTACAACAATTAGCATATAATCATTCACACTCATCATGAATATCACATCACATATCATGCCAACAATATTATTATCAATCAACACCAATTCGCATATTACATAAATACGATTCAAGTAACATGTTATCACTCATATATAAATCATACTCATAGTGTTCACCAATTCAACATCTTATTATACATGTAGTAAACAATTGCCAATACATTTGAGCACGTCTTAATCAATTCATTACGGTATACAATATGATTAAATTATAACATATCATACCACCACATGTTATTCACATTTCATCAAGCCATAACACATATTCACATACATACATGTTATTAAAACATCCACATCATAATTAAGTTATCAAGTAATCATTCTCCATAAGAACATTCAAATAACACATATTAACAACAAACATCACATTGCACAATTCAAGTAACGACGTAACACGGTTAATTCAACTACTTAATGAAAGTATATTCATTGTTAATTATTTACAAAGAATCATTATATCATCATATGGAAGTGCATATCATCATCTCAATAGCATTGTATCGTCATAAGGAAAACATACATCAATTTATACCGCAACATGGTTACATCGATTCATAGCAAAGAACATACTTCACATGTTAACACAACATAGTTCATCACTTGATCCTAATAAAAATAATAGGAGAATATATCCTATGAATCATTTTATTTAATCATGGTATAGTTCATTGCGTTAGCTTTCTAACGCTTCGAACGACGCATAAAACGGAGTTACGGATCAAATGTCATGGTCTTTACAAAATCTGCTCAAAATTGAACCCCTAGGTCGACGCATACATCTCTCAGGTCGATGCAAACTCCTTCAAGTCGACGTAAACTAAAGGAAAACAGATTTTTAACTTTCTGGGTTGTTTAGGTCGATGCATCTTCTACATAGGTCGACCCAGGCTGCGTAAAACTCAGATTTTACCATTCTTCTTCCCTAATTCCCTCATACAACACCCATTAACCCATACACAATCCATACATCAATTGAAAGAAAATTTAGAACACATATAAGGTTCCTAAACTTGTTCCTAACCATGGGTCATCCATACAACATATTGAACATGAACAAATCACAAAATCCAATTGATTTAACATAAACCCTAACATTTTCTAAATTCATGAAATTGAAGGATACAAAGCATACACAACATTATCAATTCCACATTCATCAACATTGCAACACAATCATGGATTTCAATTATGAAACCTAATCTCTACCATACCCATCATCATGTCAACCCTTAGAGAGTAAGAACCCCACCCTTACCTTAGCAATAGCCTCATCTTCAATGGAGTCATTCCTCTCTTCATGCCATAGCTTTCCTCTCTTATTTCTCTTCTTTCTCTTCTTTTTTTACAAAATAAGTTATGAGATCAAACCTCTAAAACCCTAACTCTTACTATTTATTCTCACTAATGGGCTTAACCCATAACCCATCCATTGTGTTATATTCTTTTCACTTAGGCCCAATTCATAATATCTCTTTAATTACTCAATTAATCTGAATAATACACATATATAAATAACCACACAACATAACCGAATATTATTTTCCAACAATATTCCACATCTACCATCGATCCATAACCTAAATATACCAACTCGCAAATTGTATTTCTCCGACTAATCCGACTAATAAATCCGACCACAACTTAATTGCTCAAATCAACATGTTAATCCAAATTACGCCATTAGAATAATACCGATAAATCCCAACTTCAACTAATTCCAACGAATAAATCCTTAATAATTTAATTAAATAATTAATTAAATTCGGGGCGTTACAACTCTCCCCCACTTAGAATATTTTCGTCCTAAAAAATCTACCCGACATAACCATCCTCAACTTTGCTTCCAACTCGCCTATCCTTAGTCGTGTTTTGACAATACTTTGACTATCAAAACAACTCAATCTAACTTAAATCCAGTGTCAATTATTCGACATCTCAACGACATACTCATTAACAACTTACCAACCATCTCAGGAATCACTCGACTCACTAATACTTATGGTAACAACAACTTTAACACGCTTATACTTGGAGATACAATCTCACTTCAATAACTTAGAAACAGAGTCATCACTGTTCAACAATACCTTGACATATGATTCTTAAGGTAGAAACAATCATAACCCTCATATACTTGGGTGTTCAACCCCATACCATTATCGTATTAACAATATTACTAACACCAGAACACGTACGTACTTTCATTCCCATAATTATACATGCGAATCTTCAACAAATACCAACAACTCTATATCCGCCTCGTCATATCACTCTTATAGTGACGTCAACATAGTCAGCATACTCAACTCATTCATAGTACGAAATGTCACTTCTTACTTACAGAATCCAACAATAATACTACGACAACAGAAACAAAATTACTATGACGTCAACTTAACAAGATTACTTCGACGAATACACCCTACTTCACCATCAACTAACAGCTCTAATACGGTCCTTAACTCGGCAAGTATTCACGAGGAAATTCCATATTCTGGCACATCGTCCTTAACTCAACATCCACCAACTCAAACATGTAGATCAAGACATACCATTCTCCTAGGCTTCTGATACTTGATTTTCCATCTCTAACAAACACACATGCATGACAACTGCGCCACATTACACATCCGCTGTGCAACTCTGATAATCCATCTTAAGTCATCGTCCACATTAAATCTTTCCCTCAATCATATGGTTCACAAGTCTTAATCTAGTTCAGATTACCTGCCCTCTTTATGGCTAGGGACAGTCTTATGGCGAACGATATTTTTCGATGACCCTTCAACATCCAATTGAAAGACTTTTTGCCCTCTCATGGTATGGATAGACCCTTTCTCCCGAAAAGTTAAAAGAACGATCTTTCAAAACTTAGGGTAGGTAACTTTTAATTGCTTGCTCAATTCAAATTCAAAACTCTTTCCACTCTTCTTCAAAATCAAATTCAAAAAGACTATGCTTATTTACAAGCTAAAGTTCTTCTTCAAAGTTTTTTCTAAACACACATGACACTTCAAACATTTCAAACAATTCAAAAGTGAGCTAAGCAATTAAGAGCCCATGGATAACCATGGATGCAAAGGGTGCCTTACACCTTCCCTTTGTATAACCTACCCCCCGAACTCAAGTCTCTTTAAAAGGTCTTTCCTGTTCTTTTAGCCTTTCCAATTGGATAAAATAAAAGTCGGTGGCGGCTGTCGCTCTCGGTTTTTTATATCTCGTGAGAGATACGAACTGACTCTTCTTTTACTTTTTTGAGTTTTTTTGAAAATCAGAGAGTCGCCACCGACTTTTATTTTATCCAATTAAGGAAAGGTTTATAAAAGAAACAGAAAAATACCTTTAAGAGATTTTGGGTTCGGGGGTAGGTTATACAAAGGGAAGGTATTAGCACCCATTTGTATCCATGGTTATCCATGGTCTCTTAATTGCTTAGCTCACTTGTTTTGAATCATTTATCTTTCCTTGAAATGCTTGTATGTGGTTTTAAAATACCTTTGTAAATTGGCTTTGTAATGATCCTTGTGCGGATGTATACAAAGTGTTTTATCTTTCGAAAGATGTAAAAAAAAACTTTAACTTCGTAATGATCCTTGTTTGGATATATACCAAGTGTTGTCTTTTTTGAAAGTTTTGTTTTGAAAAGCAATGAATATGTGAGACATTTGTGGTTTTGATTTGAGCAAGCAATTAGGAGATCTACCCTAAATTTATAAGGTCCTTTCCTATTTCTTTTAGAAAATTCTCCTTTGACCGGATGTAAACAAAAGTTTGGATTTGAAACAGTAGAATTTGATTTTTTTGAAAAGAGTAACAGAGGGATTACCCTAAAAGGTGCATGTGTGATTGTGTTTTGATTCAGGTATTTTTATCTTTTGAAGTTAGTGACCTAACGCTTCAGTTTTATCTTTGACATACACGCAGTTTTATATGTACAGAAATTAAAGTGCGGGAATGTAAAATGCGGAAAATAAATCTACGCTATTACATCGATTGTGCGAGAAATGTAAACTACGGTATTTACATGATTTTCACAACCTATACACTTATCTATGAATTTTAAATTGCAATAAGATAAAGGAAAGTATTTTTGGATTTTTTTGTATGGTTGATTTTAATTAGAATTAATGCATGATTAATTTAATTAAATGAGAAAAATGAGAAATAAAATTTAAAACTAAAAATTAAGTCTAAAATATGTTCAAAATGGTTGTTAATTAATTTTAAAACAAAACTAATTTTTTTGGGATTTTTGAAATTGTTTTTGAAATTATTAAGTTAATTAACATATAATTATGCAAATAATTATACACATATATTAAACTTAAAGAGAAAAATATTCTAAATATGTACAAAATTAGCTTATAATATATAAACTTAATTTAATAAAAAGAAAATATTTTTTTCTGATTTTTTTGATGGTTTAGAAATATTTAAAATGAAATATTTAAATATATATTGATTAATTAAACAAAGTATTTTTAGTATTCATAAAAATAAAATATTTTTGTGTCAAAAATTAAAACAATATTTTATCAACTTAAAAATATTTTTTGTATATCTTTCTGATTTTTAAAACTATTTTAAATTAATTTTGCAAAGAAAAATAAATAAAATAGAAAAATGTAAAAAATATATTAAATCTGGATCATGTGTGGCTAGCTGGTAAGTCCATATCATGGACTAGCGTGTCTGGGGCATTGGATTGAGGGACTGGCATGATGTGATGGCCACTGAAGCGAAGGAGCATGACACGTGTATCACTTGCAAAGCACTGAATCAGAGAAAATTTAAATTAAAACACGCGCGCGCCCTGGCCACTCAGGTGAGGACACCTCATCATCTTCAACCTCTCGCCACCACTTTTAACAGCGCTTTTGTAAAAACAACGCTGTAATAAGTGAGTCTCAAACCTGCAAAATAGCGAATAGGGGTAAACTCATGCAAAAAAAATTCGCGACCTATGAAATCAACTAGCCTTGATCCACTGAGTTCAAATATGCCATTAGTTTTGTCTAATTTTGCCTCCAGCGAAAAATCCCATTTCAAGCTCATGAAACCCTAAAATGGCATACGCTTCAAACGTCCATTAAAACTCAATTAAAGCTCCAGAAACGACCAGAGCTTCAAACCAAACATAAATATGCGATTACATCTTGCTAAATATGCATGTATGATTATATTTTGGTAGATTTATGTTTGAGCAAACCGTGAGCTATAGGGGCGTGTTCTTGAGGTTTCAAGACTTGCAATTGATCTGGATAGGTTCAGTGAAGTGTAATGATCGTGTTTGAGTGTTTATTTTGTATTGAAAATGGCTTAAACTTAGAATTCGAAATTTGAATTTCTTTGAAATTTTCAAGTTGTTACAAGCATGGTACAAGCATAGGAATGGCTATCAATTCGTGTGTCCCTTCCTACTGAAGTGTTCTACTTCATTTATAAGTAATGAAGTGCTTAAAATTGAAGCTATCAAGCATTGATTGCTTTTTGAACTTTGAATTTTTTAATATAAAAAATCTTGAATTCTTTGGCCATGGCTTTGAATTTTCTTCAACCTCTTGCTCTAGGCCTGCTATGTACTTCTCTTGCTGCAGAGTTGAATCATTCTTGGTGGCTTTAGCTTAAGAATCAAGCATTGTATCATTATCCTTCACCATTTCTTTTTCAATTTAACTTTAAATGTAATAAAATTAAACCAAAAAAGAAATAAAAAATGCTATAGGCCTTAGGTTGGTCGTGGGAGGCCCTTAGCATCATTAGAATCATGTTTGGATCATGAAAACTTGGCCCTTTTTGGAAAAAAAACATTTTTGATCAATGTTGATTTCATGCATTTTCCCAAAATATAGCCAACTTCAACAAGGCATAAATCCCTCAATTTTTATCATATGAAGGAGTTCTTGAACTTTTTAGAAACCTCAAGATGTCTTCTACAAGCTACTTTGGAAGCTTTTTTTCATTTGGAGAAGTTATCTTGATGTTATGGCCTTTGACAAAAACCACTTTTTGTTGACTTTGAAAATGACCGGTAATGTCTGAGCTCATATTTTTCAAATGGTGAATCCAATGACCATGGGATCAATTGCATTTGAAAGATAATTGAATTTCCTTCAAAACAAGATTTGGTTGGAATTTTTTGAATGAACGAGGAGAGAGTTATGGCCGGTCAAAGTTTAGTTGACTTTTTAGGAGAAAACCCTAATTTTGAAACTTAGGGTTTGTTGATTTTTGATCTTTCCTTGATGAATTATGATCAACCAATGATCAAATGATGAATCTTTTGACAAAATATGGATGTTGACAAAAAATTTCATTTTTGACTGTCTGTTGACTTTTCGGTCAAACTGGCCGTCTGTTGACTGTTTGAGCTGCTGACTGTGCGTCTGAGCGAATTGAAGTTTGAAAATTTGTATGGTTGTACTTTGAGATATATGGAGGTCCATGAAATCCATTTGAGGTCTCAAAAAACTTGTTCTCCTGGAAAAAAAAACAAAAACCCTAGTTAGGGACTGTTTGTGTAGGAGACAATTAAGCGTACCTGATTTTTGTGCAGTGCTGAGTCTCTGCTGATCTTGTGATTGTCATAAGACTTCTAGAACAAAAATCTTGGAATTTTGAAATGCAAAAAGGTTGATTTGATTGATGGTACAAAACACGGAGAATTGCACTGTCAGCGGGTTTGACTGTCAACTGGCTGTCCGGGCATTAACATAACAGTTAAAGTGAAAATTCAACAGTTAAAGTTATTTTTTTTTTGTTTTTTTTGTTGTGTTAATGGTGAAAATTTATTTACATGAGTTGTTAGAAAAACACAAACATAATAAATAAATAAAATATACTGTACGCGAACAAATTACCGATAATAACCTTGAAAGATATTTAGGGCACAGAAAAATAAATATTTAACTGGCAGAAAACACACAAAATATTATCTGGATAATTAAACTACAGTACGACCGATAGTACGAAATTTAGTACTGACAGTATAAATATTACATAATATAATGAACAGTACGACAAATAAACGGTACATTATTTGAAAGCAAAAGATACGACAAACTTTAAAAATGACGATTAAAAACCCATGCTATAAATAACAGCATATAGATGATCGGGAGTGTAAGCAACCCAAGTCCGCATTTTTCAGGACTATGCAGACAGAAAAAGGACATGATCACCACCAAGACGGTGATGACCATAAGAAAACACGTATCCTTCCACTTCGCCATTTTTGCCGGGGAAGAAGAGAAAATAAATATGAGGTAGAAATTTAAGAGATGAGTTGAAATTTGATGTGAGAATTTATGGGAAAAATGAGAGGTATTTATAGAGTGAAAAGAAGGATAGAGACGTTGGGGAATGAAGTGATTCCGTACAAAAAAGGAAAATTTGAGTGGTAGTAGGATTTGAAAGAAAGTGTATGGTAGAGTTTGAAAAGAGAGATGTATAGAATAAAGTTAGGATTTGATTTTGAAAGAAAGAGATTTGAAAAGAAAGGAAAAGATTTTGAAAATAATAGAATATAGTACAAAAATAAGTGGGAAACAAAAACTACTAATAATAATTTACTCGTTACCAGTACAGTCTGAATCCCCGGACTCTGCGCCTGCAAAAAAATTTAATTATGTACCAATTGCGTCAGTACTATTTATCTGCAAATAAATCTCAAATAAACAGCGTGTGTGAAGTGATAAACAGTAATTGGTGTTTGTGTAAGAATAAATTCAACAGCGAACCAAAATACCGTATAAGAAAAATTCTAAAAACCGAGTATTCACAAAATCAGGATATTTATGAAATAAAATCTAAGATTATATGAAACTCCCAATTTTTAGACAGAAGTCTGTTGTCTTCTTCTTGAAAAAGATGCGGGCAAATTTTGGGGTATAACAGTTGCCCCTATTCAATCTTAAACCTGAAGAGACTGATTGGAATCTGAAGGTAGAAGATGATTGAATATTTAAATGCCCTAAAAATTTGCACTTACCTCCACCGGAAGTGATGTTGGAGATTGCATTTTGAATATGGTCTGAGAAATGTTGTTGACGGATCGAAACATTACCTGAGATGGGCTTTTATATGCCATCTGGAAAATGTGTTGATGGTTTGTTCATCAGAATGAATCCATTGATTATATCTTGATGAAGGATTTGAAAACCTCTGCATTGACCGTTTCGGAACCGTCCGAGGTTACCGTTTTAAGTCTGGGAGGCTGATCGTTACGGAACTGTCCAAATTTTTTCCGCTTTAGATTTTGAAAGTTGATCTATGAGGAACCGTCTGAGGTATCGACTTAGATTTGAAAGTAGATCATTAAGGAACCGTCCGCGGTATCGGCTTTAGATCTTTGAAGGTTGATCGTTAAGGAACCGTCCAAGGTATCGACTTAGATCTGAAAGTAGATTGTTGTTGAACCGTCTAAGGTATCCGCTTTGGATCTTGAAGATTGATCGTCTTAAGGAACCGTCTGAGGTATCGACTTAGATTTGAAGGTAGATCATGAAGGAACCGTCCAAGGTATCGACTTAGATCTGTGTTGCTTGTTTTGAGTTGATAGGTGATTTGAAAAGAGAGATCCCTTCAGAATGAATCTTTGGTTTGATTATATCTGAGAGGAATGTTCGTCTGAATAGAATCCAGGGGAACACTGCATGTGATTGAGAACAACTTTTCTGAAGCTATTCGTCCACCTGAAAAAATCAAGTTAGTGACATGCAATGTTATGATGCATGTAATGTATATGTTGAGATTCTCAAACTAAATGAGAAACGTGCATGTTATGTATGCGTTTGTCATGAAACATTATATGCTATGCATGAATATGCGTATGATGTATGACTTATGCAATTTAAAGCGTATCAAACTTCTGGTTGGGAAAATAAATCCTTGTTTGCTATTTTGGAAATGAAGGCATTGTGATTGTTTATGATCTTTGCTATCTTGTTCGAGTACACTCAGCTGGGGAAATTCCTCACGGCCCAGAGTACTCTGTTGAGGGATCTTTGACTACTGCTTGGAGATGAAGGTAGTTTGAACATTCTGATTTTGATGCACCTTGAATGGGAATAAGAAAGATGCGTAATCCTCCGATGCACTATTTGACCAAGCCTCGGTGTGGAGACCACACCTTCTGGGGATAGTGCTTTTGAACAGCCCTGCTGGGGAATAAGGTTTCTCGAATCACTTTGTTGGAGAGAAAAATCTCATTGAGGAATTTGCTGAGAAGTGCATCTCTGTTGGGGAACTTTTCTTCCGATGCTGGTTTCGGGAGGATGTCCAGATGATTGGGACATTACCTGAATGCTATTCCTGTTTTTCTTATAAACATCAATCATGTTCAAATGCATATGTTCATTCAAAATTATCATTGGGACGTTTATGTATTCAAAACAGAAAAAATGAAAACATTGATTTTGAGCATGAGCTGTAATGATTTTGAAAGAGAGCCATAATAGGCTGATTAGTACAAGGAGACAAAAATCCTAGTAGTAGGAAATTGTCATAAAACTTTGAAAAGTACTTATAAAGAGAAATAGCTATGTGGAAACATTCCAGTCAAGTTTCAACTCTGCTATTGCCAATATGTCTTCGAGCATCCCATCCCTCACTTGTTGGAATAAAGTGATTGGACTGATTGGTGCCTTTGATGTGTTGAATCTTGAAGGTGAGTAGGTAGCCAAACGGGACATAGTCGTACGCTTTATTCCCTAACTTTTGCCTAGGCTGCCTTTTCAGGTTTTCAGCCTACCGGGATAATATTTATTTTTTAGTCTCTAACTTTTGTCTGGATCGCCCTTTCAGGTTTTCAATCCACCGAGACGCTCATTTTTTTGCCTAAGTCGCCCTTTCAGGTTTTCAACTTAGCGAGCTTTTCTTTAAGCGAAATACTTTTTGACTATGTCCGCATTTACAGGGTGCGGGAAATCCTCGCCATCCATAGTGGTAAGCAACATGGCTCCGCCGGAGAATACTTTCTTGATTACAAACGGTCCCTCATAAGTGGGAGTCCACTTGCCCCTGGGGTCACCTTGTGGTAAGATGATGCGTTTGACAACCAAATCACCGGTTTGATATGCCTGACTTTTGACTTTCTTGTTGAAGGCTTTGATCATACGTTTCTGGTACAACTGACCATGACAAATAGCTGCGAGCCTCTTTTCATCGATCAAGTTTATCTGGTCCAATCGAGTCTGAATCCAATCGTCTTCATCTAGATCAGCTTCTTTCATAATCCTTAGGGAAGGAATCTGAATTTCAATTGGAAGAACGGCCTCCATACCATAGACTAAGGAGAATGAAGTTGCCCCTGTTGAAGTACGCGCTGATGTGCGATAACCATGAAGAGCAAAAGGTAACATCTCATGCCAGTCTTTGTAGGTTACTGTCATCTTTTGTATGATCTTTTTGATGTTCTTGTTGGCAGCTTCCACCGCGCCATTCATCTTTGGTCGATATGGAGAGGAATTATGATGTTTGATCTTGAACTGTGTGTAGAGTTCAGTAATCATTCTGTTGTTTAAATTTGTGCCATTGTCTGTGATGATCCTTTCAGGGATGCCATACCGACAAACGAGATTGTGCTTGATAAACCGGGCCACAACATTCTTGGTGACTGAAGCAAACGAAGCTGCTTCTACCCACTTTGTGAAGTAGTCAATAGCGACCAGGATAAAACGATGTCCGTTGGAGGCAGTAGGCTGGATTTCTCCAATCATATCAATACCCCACATTTCAAAAGGCCAAGGAGCCGTCAGGACGTTTAATGGGACTGGAGGTACATGTACTTTGTCGGCATATATCTGGCATTTGTGACAAGTTCTGGAGTGGCGATGGCAGTCTGTCTCCATGGTAGACCAGTAATAACCTGCTCTTAAGATCTTTTTAGGCATTGTATGTCCACTTGAATGAGTACCAAAAGCACCATCGTGTATGTCTTCCATAATCTGTTCTGCTTCCTTCTTGTTCACACAACGAAGCAAAGTCAAGTCATGATTGCGTTTGTACAGGGTTCCATTACTTAGAAAGAATTTGGCAGCAAATCTTCTTAGAAACTTTCTATCGTTAATGGATGCCCCTTCAGGATACTCCTGAGCTTCGAGATATCTTTTTACTTCATGGAACCATGGTTTTTCTTCCATTCCTTTGGTGTTAATCTCATTGCAATAGGCTGGTTCATCCTGTCTGTAAATGGTGATCGTTGGCGCCTCATTGTCCCACCTGACTTTGAACATAGATGACATGGTAGCTAGAGCATCAGCTAGTTGATTTTCTTCGCGCGGGATATGTTCAAAAATGATTTCTTCAAAATAAGGAATCAAACTCATCACATATTCTTTGTATGGAATTAAATTCGGGTGCTTTGTGTCCCATTCCTCTTTGACTTGATAAATTACAAGGGCCGAGTCTCCGTAGACCTCCAAGAACTTGATTCTTATATCGATTGCAGCTTTGAGACCCAGAATACATGCTTCATACTCGGCTATATTGTTAGTGCATTTGAAGCATAATCTGGCAGTGAATGGTGTATAACCTCCTGCAGGAGAAATGATCACAGCTCCGATGCCATTGCCAAGTGCATTAGAAGCTCCATCAAAAACCATAGTCCATCGGGATCCGGGCTCGGGTCCTTCCTCCGGTCCTGGTTGTTCGTAGTCAGTAACTAGCATAATGTCTTCATCTGGGAAGTCAAAGTTCAACGCTTGATAATCATCCACTGCTTGATGAGCCAGATGATCAGCTACCACACTTCCTTTGATCGCTTTTTGTGAAGTGTACTGGATGTCATACTCTGTTAAGATCATTTTCCATCTGGCTATTCTTCCAGAGCGAGCAGGTTTTTTGAACACATACTTGATAGGATCCATTTTGGAGATCAGGAAAGTGGTATGGTTTAGCATACACTGTCTTAGTCGGCGAGCCGCCCATGCTAAGGCACAGCAAGTTTTCTCGAGCAGTGAGTATCTTGTTTCACAATCGGTAAACTTTTTGCTAAGATAGTAGATTGCATGCTCCTTCCGGCCAGACTTGTCATGTTGCCCCAGTACACACCCCATTGAATCCTCTAACACAGTTAGGTACATTATCAGAGGTCTTCCTTCCACTGGTGGTAACAAGATTGGCGGTTCTTGAAGATATTCTTTGATTTTATCAAAGGCTAATTGGCATTTGTCGTTCCATCTTTCCACTTGATATTTCTTCAACAGTTTGAAAATTGGCACACAAGTAGTAGTCATATGGGCAATAAATCTGGCTATGTAATTCAGACGTCCCAAGAATCCTCTGACTTGTTTCTCGGTACGGGGTATAGGCATTTCTTGAATGGCTTTGACCTTGGCAGGATCAACTTCAATACCTTTGCTACTGACGATGAAACCTAAGAGTTTACCGGATCTTACTCCAAAGGTACACTTGTTCGGATTTAGTCGCAACCTATACTTCTTGAGTCTGTCAAATAGCTTGTGCAGATGACCCAGATGTTCTTCTTCGGTGTTGGACTTTGCAATCATATCATCCACATAAACCTCTATTTCCTGATTAATCATATCATGGAACAGAGCTACCATTGCACGCTGATATGTTGCTCCTGCATTCTTTAAACCAAAGGGCATCACTTTGTAACAAAGGTTCCCCAGGGTGTTGTGAAGGTTGTTTTTTCCATGTCTTCGGGCGCCATCTTGATTTGATTGTACCCTGAGAATCCATCCATAAAGGAGAATACCTTGCATTGTGCAGTATTGTCAGCCAGTACATCGATGTGAGGTAAAGGGAAATCATCTTTGGGGCTTGCCCGATTCAGATCTCTGTAGTCTACACACATTCTGACTTTCCCGTCTTTTTTAGGCACAGGCACTATATTGGCTATCCATGGAGGATAACTCATAACTTTTAGAAAGCCAGCGTTGAATTGCTTCTCAACCTCGTCTTTGATTTTCTTGGACATATCGGGCCTACTTCTTCGCAGTTTCTGCTTAACTGGAGTGCTACCTTCTTTGATTGGCAGGCGATGAACCACAATATCCATGTCAAGGCCAGGCATATCTTCATAGGACCAAGCGAATATCTCAACGTAGTCTTGTAACATTTGAATTAGTCTTTGTTTGACACTGTCTTCTAGATCAGCCCCTATCTTGACTTCTTTCTTTTCTTCGTCACTGCCCAAGTTGATAACTTCAATTGGTTCTTCATGCGGCTGTATAGTCTTTTCTTCTTGTTCTAACAGCCTTGCAAGTTCCCTTGGTACTTCACAATCTTCCTCACTTTCATCCTCATTTTGGTAGATCGGATTTTCAAAGTCATGACTGGCAATAGCAGAATTGTTATCAACAGGATCCAGAGTGAATGTGAATCTGCATTTATTATGTGGGTGTGTGTAAGAACACATAGCTATTTGAAAATGAATAAAGTAAAGAAGCAAAAAGGATCACAAAATTTGAATATGCAAACGTCCCATGATTTTATTGAATGAACATGATCATGGTATGACAAACCCTTATAAAAAGGACCAGTGTGCTTCGGGCAAGGCACCTGGCTTTTAAGTTCATGGTTCGATAGTACAGGAACCATTTTTATCTTTGAACATATAAACAACGAAAATAGGAAATTGCATTTACTCCTGATCAAAGGAGATTACATCTTCGGCTTCCCAGTTGTTCAATCCATTATTGTGAGCAGGGAATATCCAGCTGTTCCAGTTGCAGTTGTCTTCTTCGTCTTCCACAGCATTAATTTCCTTGGTAGTGAAATGAGCTGTTGATCCTTCAGGATGAGCAAGATACTCTGTTGGATACGAGAGCCCAGGCTGAGATACTTCTGTTTGGCTGAGAGAGATACCCGATAAGATCGTCCCATCCAGTTGGGATGATGTCTTCAAGGGAGACTTGTGCATTCTGGGGAGCAGTGTACTGCGTCAGGAAATCATTCTCGTTATTTGGTGTTTCCCAGACTTCTTCAGGAGCGACAGGGCTTGTGAATATCATATTGTCTTCGAAATGGTTGTCCCATCCAGTTGGGGTGATGTCTTCAATAGCGATCTGCGAGCTCAGGGGAGCAGAATACTTTACCATAAAGTCATACTTGCCACTTGGTTCTCCTAGTGTATCCCAGACTTCTTTTGGACTAGGTGAACTTTGGTATTGCTCAGTGATGGAACTTGTGAAACTTTTGCAATCTTCAAACTGATCACCCCATCCAGTTGGGGTAATGTCTTCCATGGCAATAAAAGAACTCTGAGGTGCAGTGTACTTTACTAGAAAATCATACCCGCCGCTTGGTTCTCCCAAAGTATCCCAAACTTCCTCGGAAACAGGTGGAACTTCATTTGGATATTGCTGAATAATATGGTTCAAGATCACTCCATCGTCTTCAATAGCATTCACTCCTTGGCTGATGAAATGTGACATTAATCCTCCAGAACGTGGACTTTAATCGTTCTTCTGAGTTCCATTAGCATAGCCCAGGCCTAGCTTATCGAACTTGTAAGGTACATCGAGGAGTTGTCCCCATACTGTGCAACCACCTTCTTCGATCACAGCTTTGGCATCTTTGAGAGAAGCCATAATTGGAGTTATTTTTGTAGCAGGAGTAGCAGAAATATGTTTGGCAGTAGAGACATCTAGAGGGACCACCTCAAAAGATTGGCAGGGGGTTTCGATGAATTCACCATCCATCTCAACATACTTGGAGTTACTCAGGTGGCTAACCACATATTCTTCTTCGCCATAAACTGTGACGACCTTGCCTTTTACCGGATACTTTAACTTCTGATGCAAGGTAGAAGTTACAGCGTTTGCCCCATGTATCCAAGGGCGTCCTAGTAAACAGGAATATGCTGGGTGAATTTCCATTACGTAGAAGGCAGAATCAAAGATCTGAGAGCCCACTCTGATTGGGAGCTTCACTTTTCTGTACACTATTCTTGTTGACCCGTCGAAGGCTCTTACCACAACATCGCTTGGTTGTAAAACAACTCCTTCGAAGTCAAGCTTTTCCAGTACTGCTTTTGGTAACACGTTCAAAGAGGAACCGTTATCTATCAGCACATGAGACAGAGTGGTGTCGTTACATTCAATAGAGATGTGCAGGGCTTTATTGTGATTTTTCCCAGCAGGGGTTAAATCAACATCAGAGAAACCGAGACCATTATTCACTGTTAGATTGGCAACAGAATTTTCAAATTGATCGACTGAAATCTCCTGTGGTACATGGGCAGCTTTCAAGAACTTCATCAGGGCCTTGGCATGAGCTTCTGAATACTTTAGCAGAGACAGCATTAAGATCTTTGAAGCAGTGTGCCCCAGTTGTTCGACAATATTGTAATCACTTTTGCAGATGATTTTCAATATTTCCTCCATTTCTTGCCTCGATGGATCTTCAACAGTGACTTCCACCGGTACTTGAACTGGTTCAACTAGTGGCTCTTTGCCTCGAGTGTTGATATCTTGATTATGAACTGGTACTTGG
Organism: Vicia villosa; assembly: GCF_029867415.1. Lineage (NCBI taxonomy): Eukaryota > Viridiplantae > Streptophyta > Magnoliopsida > Fabales > Fabaceae > Vicia > Vicia villosa. The sequence continues at coordinate 190,026 of NW_026705757.1, forward strand.
ACTGGATTAGGAGCAACATTTGGAGAAATTTCTGGTGAAAAGATCCTTCCACTTCTCATAATCTTACTAGTACCCACAATATTATCAACAGTTGGAGTAGTAAAATTCATGGCCTCTTCAGTCAAGGTGTCTTGCTTAACTCCATGGACATAAACATTAGTGTCATAACTCCACGGGACAGCTTTGTCTGAGGAGTATGGAAATGGAGCCAGACTGGTGATGATTACAGATGCCACTTTGGGTGCAGCAGAAATTTTGAAAGGAGTTTTGGTAGGGATTTTCAATGGTATGTTAGAAACCACTGAGACGTCCTCTATTCTCATCCCATTTGAAAAAACTTCGCATAAATCGTTCATAGAAGGAAGCCTCTCAAACATAATGATACGGCGATCCATCCACTTTTGAATTCCTATTTTTAGATTCTCACAACCATTGGGTAGGTGTGCACAATAAAAGCAATCAGGGTCACAACTTGGGAAAGAAACCAGCTCGGATTAGCTTTCTTTTGACTTCAAGGAGCGGAGTTGACAATTCTCTCACATCATAGATGTAAACAGTGTCTATGATAGCATTAACGGTCTTGTCGTACTTTGGCATAGGTGCAGTGATAACATTTGGAGTCTCTGGAGGATCGAACTCAATTTCCCCATCATCTATCATGTCTTGTATTTTATTTTTCAGGGCCCAACAGCGATCTGCGTCATGTCCTGGATAGTTAGAATGATATGCACATGTGGCATCGGGGCGATACCTCGGAGAGGAAGTGTTGACATTTTTTGGAGGGTCTTTCAATGTGATCAGATTTGCTTTTAACAAGTGCTGTAATGCTTGAGAGATTGGCATATTGATTCTGGTGAAGTTCCTCCTCGGTGCATCTGGTCGACGTGTATACTTCGGCGGCTGATCTTTTTGAAGTGCAGATGCAGAGATCAGAATAGCCCCTACAGATTGGTGATGCTCACTTTTGCGACCTTTCTGACTGTGCATTGTATTGATTTCATTTCTCCCACTGATGGGCCTTTTTGTAGTACCAGAGGAGGAGCCTATTTGAATTTTTCCACTTTGAATACCGCTTTCGACACGCTCTCCAGTTAATATCAGGTCAGTGAAACCTGATGATGAGCTTCCCAGCAAATGACTGTAGAAAGGGCCAGTTAAAGTGCCCATGAACATGTCGACTAGCTCGCGATCAGATAAGGGTGGTTGAACCCTTCCAGCCAGATCTCTCCACTTTTGTGCATACCCTTTGAAACTTTCTTTTGGTGCCATAGACATGCCCCGTAGCTGAGTACGGGTTGGTGCAAGGTCAGCATTGTATTGATACTGTTTGTAGAAAGCAGCGGCCAAATTTTCCCAGGTGTGAACTTTTGCACTTTCCAGTTGGTAGTACCACTTGAGTTGTGTACCCGACAGACTTTCTTGGAAGAAATGAATCCATAATTTGTTATCTGCTGTATGGGGTAGTATCTTCCTTACATAGGACCTCAGATGTAGTTTTGGGCAAGAAACTCCATCATACTTTGCAAAGACATGAACTTTGAACTTTGGAGGAATAACAATATCTGAGACGAGCCCAAGATCTTTGAAGTCTAAACCAGGTATTTTTTGTATCTCCATAGCTTTCATGCGTTCTTCCAACTGCTGGTATTTGTCATCACCCTGTTCGTCTTTGGAATGACAATCTTCTTCGTTAGAAGAGAGGGAGGGTTTGGCAGAACCCTGGTTGCTGTGATTGTCTCCTTCACCTTCACCGACTATTTCAGGGATTGGTGCCTTTTTGGGCCTTTTGACTGGGATTTTGACCTTCCTTATCAGGTGACTTAATCCTACAGATCCTTTGGGCTTCTTTTTCTTCTTGATTATCAGGGCTTTCAGTTCTTGTTGCCCCTTTGCTAACTCCAGAATTGCTATCTGAACTTGGGCGTTTTGTGCTTCGAGATTCTTGACGCTTGTTTCGGAATCCATCTCTTATGACTGAAATAAACAGCGAGGAAATGAGAAACCTGTCATGTGAACCTGTTATGCAATGTTTATGAATGAAATGCATATGCAATGTTTTCAAGGATCTTGGAATTTAGATTTGTTTAAACAAAAGAGAAACAAACATTTATTAGTCAAACAATTATTTCTTTTTTTCTTTTTTCTTTTCTTTCTTTTTTCTTTTATTTGCCTCTTTCGGGCTTACAAGATAAAATAATGAAAATAAAGGATTCCTCAAACCTCCCATGGACGCTTTCTCTTTGCACCCAGGAACGTGTTGATCTGTTGTTCTTCCTGGAGTTGTCTGGTGAGCTCCAACACTTTCCTCTCATAGTCTTGACAGTGTGCTTTGAAGGTGTCTCTTTCTCCTTTTAGTTGAACCCAAGATTTCTGCAGCTCTTCCAGGTCAGTCGGCATGTCCGGATGTAGAATAACTCGAGGTTCACTCCCTTCGACTTCTGGCTTAATAGTCATAGGTAGAATAGCAGGATATGGAATGATGAACTTCTGAGCACGAGCACGCACCCATTTAAGGTAAGGCTCCATGGGAATAGAGTTCCATTGTCCTAAAGTTTTGCTTTCTACTTTGTAGACACTGCCCCACGCATGTATAAACCTTCGTCGATATCTTTGGGAATCATCTTCGTAGTCGAACACAATGCCACGGATAATCATGTCATGAGGACCGTTTCTTCGTGCATATCCAAATTGGCGCAAGGCTAAAGAGGGGTTGTAAGTGATGCCTCCTCTGATGCCAAGGAGTGGCACATTAGGGTACTCTCCACAATGGTCAATGATAGTAATGTCTCTTTGAAAGAAGTTGTTCCACCGGATGTCTGAATGAGACAAAGACATAATCCTGCAAGACCATTGCATCCTTTGTTCGTTTCTCAACACTGATCGGGGAAGGTGTAATGTAAACCATCTAGCCAGTAGTGGTACACAGCATATAAGAGTTCCTCGTTTCTTCATGGTACGAGTGTGTAGAGAATGTAGTATGTCTCCCAGCAAGGCAGGTACCGGGTTGCGGGTTAAGAAAATGTTGATATTGTGCACACTTATGAACTGGTCAGGATTAGGGAATAAAACCAACCCATAGATCAAAAGAGCCATAACTTCTTCAAAAGCTAGGTAACTTCTGTTTTTTAGTAGTAATCGAGCCTTTTCCATTAAGAACTTAGCAAGCAAACCCTTGACACTACTCTTTGTTTCCCAATTGGACTCGATTTCTGACTTTCGCAAATGTAAGGCAGCAGCAATGATTTCAGGTTTTGGAATCTTTTCTAAACCAGTGAAAGGTAATTGGTCTCGAAGAGGTAATCCAATTAGTTGAGAAAACTCTTCCAAGGTGGGTACTAACTGGTAATCAGGAAATGTAAAACAATGATGTTCGGGATCAAAGAACTGGAACAGGACCTGTATCATGTCTTCTTCAAATTTTGAGGTAACCAAATGGAGTAGGTGACCGTGCTTTTCGGTGAATTGAGCATTTCTGGGAAATTCTGATATTAAGTCCTTAAGTTCAGATGGTACTGTTGAAATGTTGATCCGGATATAATCTCTGGTAGTGGGAGCCATTACCTGCAACAACAGAACAAAGGTAAACTCTTCGATCCTTGAAATGATTAGTGAGAAAATGATATGTTTATGATGCTTATGATGTCATGATGTCAAACATGTGGCAAACACAAATAAATCAAACAATAGCCTTAGGTTTAAAGGCTTGAATGAAGTTCATAGGTGATACCCTCCCCACTGAAGTTGAGTTGGTTTAAACCTGTCCTAAAATAGTATTCGGGTTCTATGATCCTTGGAGACAACATCTCAATACGGCGCTCGGACGGCCGATCAAAATATTCCTCGAGGATAACTAACTTCGATCAATTTCAAAGCTAGTCACTTAATAGGCCACAAGTCAAGTTCAACTAAAGGTTATAAGGCAAATTAGTGTTTAATGACATTTCGGAAGCCTAACATACTCCTTGATCGTTTTCAAGGGATATCAGTACAGACCAAAGTGTCGCACTAACGGTGACTACCAGATCAACCGTATCGGTACATGCCGTACAGTTTCCTTGGTCTATTGTCACATACTTAAGGTATCTCGAGATTCGGGTTAGAATCTTTCACACAAGTAAATACCCAAACAAACCTTTGAAAAGTAGAACAATCAAGACAAGCAATTGAAAACATCGAAGTGACCTAAACTCTAAGGTAACCCCTTTTTGAAAACATTTTGTTTTTGAATATTCCCCAGCAGAGTCGCCAGTTCTGTCGCCCTCGGTTTTTTATATCTCGTGAGAGATACGAACTAACTCTTCTTTTACTTTTTTGAGTTTTTTTGAAAATCAGAGAGTCGCCACCGACTTTTATTTTATCCAATTAAGGAAAGGTTTATAAAAGAAACAGAAAAAGACCTTTAAGAGATTTTGGGTTCGGGGGTAGGTTATACAAAGGGAAGGTATTAGCACCCCTTTGTATCCATGGTCATCCATGGGCTCTTAATTGCTTAGCTCACTTGTTTTGAATCATTTGTCTTGCCTTGAAATGCTTGTATGTGGTTTTAAAATACCTTTGTAAATTGGCTTTGTAATGATCCTTGTGCGGATGTATACAAAGTGTTTTATCTTTCGAAAGATGTAAAAAAAAACTTTAACTTCGTAATGATCCTTGTTTGGATATATACCAAGTGTTATCTTTTTTGAAAGTTTTGTTTTAAAAAGCAATGAATATGTGAGACATTTGTGGTTTTGATTTGAGCAAGCAATTAGGAGATCTACCCTAAATTTATAAGGTCCTTTCCTATTTCTTTTAGAAAATTCTCCTTTGACCGGATGTAAACAAAAGTTTGGATTTGAAACAGTAGAATTTGATTTTTTTGAAAAGAGTAACAGAGGGATTACCCTAAAAGGTGCATGTGTGATTGTGTTTTGATTCAGGTATTTTTATCTTTTGAAGTTAGTGACCTAACGCTTCAGTTTTATCTTTGACATACACGTAGTTTTATATGTACAGAAATTAAAGTGCGGGAATGTAAAATGCGGAAAATAAATCTACGCTATTACATCGATTGTGCGATAAATGTAAACTACGCTATTTACATGATTTTGACAACCTATACACTTATCTATGAATTTTAAATTGCAATAAGATAAAGGAAAGTATTTTTGGATTTTTTGTATGGTTGATTTTAATTAGAATTAATGCATGATTAATTTAATTAAATGAGAAAATGAGAAATAAAATTTAAACATAAAAATTAAGTCTAAAATATGTTCAAAATGGTTGTTAATTAATTTTAAAACAAAACTATTTTTTTTGGGATTTTTGAAATTGCTTTTGAAATTATTAAGTTAATTAACATATAATTATGCAAATAATTATACACATATATTAAACTTAAAGAGAAAAATATTCTAAATATGTACAAAATTAGCTTATAATATATAAACTTAATTTAATAAAAAGAAAATATTTTTTTTATTTTTTTGATGGTTTAGAAATATTTAAAATGAAATATTTAAATATATATTGATTCATTAAACAAAGTATTTTTATTATTAAGAAAAATAAAATATTTTTGTGTCAAAAATTAAAACAATATTTTATCAACTTAAAAATATTTTTTGTATATCTTTCTGATTTTTAAAACTATTTTAAATTAATTTTGCAAAGAAAAATAAATAAAATAGAAAAATATAAAAAATATATTAAATCTGGATCATGTGTGGCTAGCTGGTAAGTCCATATCATGGACTAGCGTGTCTGGGGCATTGGATTGAGGGACTGGCATGATCTGATGGCCACTGAAGCGAAGGAGCATGGCACGTGTATCACCTGCAAAGCACTGAATCAGAGAAAATTTAAATTAAAACGCGCGCGCGCCCTGGCCACTCAGGTGAGGACACCTCATCATCTTCAACCTCTCGCCACCACTTTTAACAGCGCTTTTGTAAAAACAACGCTGTAATAAGTGAGTCTCAAACCTGCAAAATAGCGAATAGGGGTAAACTCATGCAAAAAAATTTCGCGACCTATGAAATCAACTATCCTTGATCCACTGAGTTCAAATATGCCATTAGTTTTGTCTAATTTTGCCTCTAGCGAAAAATCCCATTTCAAGCTCATGAAACCCTAAAATGGCATACGCTTCAAACGTCCATTAAAACTCAATTAAAGCTCCAGAAACGACCAGAGCTTCAAACCAAACATAAATATGCGATTACATCTTGCTAAATATGCATGTACGATTATATTTTGGTAGATTTATGTTTGAGCAAACCGTGAGCTATAGGGGCGTGTTCTTGAGGTTTCAAGACTTGCAATTGATCTGGATAGGTTCAGTGAAGTGTAATGATCGTGTTTGAGTGTTTATTTTGTATTGAAAATGGCTTAAACTTAGAATTCGAAATTTGAATTTCTTTGAAATTTTCAAGTTGTTACAAGCATGGTACAAGCATAGGAATGGCTATCAATTCGTGTGTCCCTTCCTACTGAAGTGTTCTACTTCATTTATAAGCAATGAAGTGCTTAAAATTGAAGCTATCAAGCATTGATTGCTTTTTGAACTTTGAAATTTTTAATATAAAAAATCTTGAATTCTTTGGCCATGGCTTTGAATTTTCTTCAACCTCTTGCTCTAGGCCTACTATGTACTTCTCTTGCTGCAGAGTTGAATCATTCTTGCTGGCTTTAGCTTAAGAATCAAGCATTGTATCATTATCCTTCACCATTTCTTTTTCAATTTAACTTTAAATGTAATAAAATTAAACCAAAAAAGAAATAAAAAATGCTATGGGCCTTAGGTTGGTCGTGGGAGGCCCTTAGCATCATTAGAATCATGTTTGGATCATGAAAACTTGGCCCCTTTTGGAAAAAAAAAACATTTTTGATCAATGTTGATTTCATGCATTTTCCCAAAATATAGCCAACTTCAACAAGGCATAAATCCCTCAATTTTTATCATATGAAGGAGTTCTTGTACTTTTTAGAAACCTCAAGATGTCCTCAACAAGCTACTTTGGAAACATTTTTCATTTGGAGAAGTTATCTTGATGTTATGGCCTTTGACAAAAAACCACTTTTTGTTGACTTTGAAAATGACCTGTAATGTCTGAGTTCATATTTTTCAAATGGTGAATCCAATGACCATGGTATCAATTGTATTTGAAAGATAATTGAATTTCCTTCAAAACAAGCTTTGGTTGGAATTTTTTGAATGAACGAGGAGAGAGTTATGGCCGGTCAAAGTTCAGTTGACTTTTTAGGAGAAAACCCTAATTTTGAAACTTAGGGTTTTGTTGATTTTTGATCTTTCCTTGATGAATTATAATCAACCAATGATCAAATGATGAATCTTTTGACAAAATATGGATGTTGACAAAAAATTTCATTTTTGACTGTCTGTTGACTTTTCGGTCAAACTGGTCGTCTGTTGACTGTTTGAGCTGCTGACTGTGCGTCTGAGCGAATTGAAGTTTGAAAATTTGTATGGTGCTACTTTGAGATATATGGAGGTCCATGAAATCCATTTGAGGTCTCAAAAAACTTGTTCTCCTGAAAAAAAAAAAAAACAAAAACCCTGATTAGGGACTGTTTGTGTAGGAGACAGTTAAGCGTACCTGATTTTTGTGCAGTGCTGAGTCTCTGCTGATCATGTGATTGTCAGAAGACTTCTAGAAAAAAAATCTTGGAATTTTGAAATGCAAAAAGGTTGATTTAATTGATGGTACAAAACACGGAGAATTGCACTGTCAGCGGGTTTGACTGTCAACTGGCTGTCCGGGCATTAACATAACAGTTAAAGTGAAAATTCAACAGTTAAAGTTAATTTTTTTTTTTGTGTTAATGGTGAAAATTTGTTTACATGAGTTGTTAGAAAAACACAAACATAATAAATAAATAAAATATACTGTACGCGAACGAAATTACCGATAATAACCTTGAAAGATATTTAGGGCACAGAAAAATAAATATTTAACTGGCAGAAAACACACAAAATATTATCTGGATAATTAAACTACAGTACGGCCGATAGTACGACATTTAGTATTAACAGTACAAATATTACATAATATAATGAACAGTACGACAAATAAACGGTACATTATTTGAAAGCAAAAGATACGACAAACTTTAAAAATGACGATTAAAAACCCATGCTACAAATAACAGCATATAGATGATCGGGAGTGTAAGCAACCCAGGTCCGCATTTTTCAGGACTATGCAGACAGAAAAAGGACATGATCACCACCAAGACGGTGATGACCATAAGAAAACACGTATCCATCCACTTCGCCATTTTTGCCGGGGAAGAAGAGAAAATAAATATGAGGTAGAAATTTGAGAGATGAGTTGAAATTTGATGTGAGAATTTATGGAAAAAATGAGAGGTATTTATAGAGTGAAAAGAAGGATAGAGACGTTGGGGAATGAAGTGATTCCGTACAAAAAAGGAAAATTTGAGTGGTAGTAGGATTTGAAAGAAAGTGTATGGTAGAGTTTGAAAAGAGAGATGTATAGAATAAAGTTAGGATTTGATTTTGAAAGAAAGAGATTTGAAAAGAAAGGAAAAGATTTTGAAAATAATAGAATATAGTACAAAAATTAGTGGGAAACAAAAACTACTAATAATAATTTACTCGTTACCAGTACAGTCTGAATCCCCGGACTCTGCGCCTGCAAAAAAATTTAATTCTGTACCAATTGCGTCAGTACTATTGTTATACCCCAAAATTTGCCCGCATCATTTTTCAAGAAAACTCCAATCTGGAAATTAAGAGTCTCATATAATCATGGATTTTTATCCTGACATATGAAATACTTAGTTTTTAGAATTTTTCTTATACAGTAATTTGGCTTGCAGTTGAATTTATTCTTACGCAAACGCCAAATGCTGTTTATTACTTCACACATGCTATTTATTTATTTACAGATAAATAGTACTGACACAATCGGTACAGAGTTAAATCTTTTTGCAGGCGCAGAATCAGGAAACTCAGACTGTACTGGTAACAGTATATTAGTTATTTATTATGTCTGTGTTTTTAACAAGTCATGTAAATAAACTTTCATTTTTTACATAAAACAAAAACAAAAACAACAAAAAAGAAAATTAACTTTGACTGTTGATTTTTTACTCTAACTGCTACGTCAATACCTGGACAGTCAGTTGACAGCCAAACTGCTGGCAGTACAATTCTCAGTGTTTTGTACCATCAATCAAATCAATCTTTCACAATTCAAAATTCCAAGATCTTTGTGCTAGAAGTCTTCTGAATATCACGCGATTAGCAGAAACTCAGCACTGCACAAAAATCAGGTACGCTTAACTGTCTCCTACACAAACAGTCCCTAATCAGGGTTTTTCTTGTTTTTACAGGAGCAACAAGTTTTTGAGAGCTCAAATGGATTTCATGCACATCCATATATCTCAAAGTACCATCATACAAATTTTCAAACTTCAATTCACTCAGACGCATCGTCAGCAGCTCAAACAGTCAACAGACGACCCGTTTGACCAAAAAAGTCAACAGACAGTCAAAAATGAAATTTTTTGTCAAAGTCCATATTTTGTCAAAGGATTCATCATTTGTTCATTGGATGATCATAATTCATCAAGGAAAGATCAAAAATCAACAAAACCCTAAGATTCAAAATTAGGGTTTTTGCCTGAAAAGTCAACTCAACTTTGACTGATCATAACTCTCTCATCCTTCATCCAAAAAATTCAAACCAAAGCTTGTTTTGAAGGAAATTCAATTATCTTTCAAATGCCATTGATCCCATGGTCATTGGATTCACCATTTGAAAAATATGATCAAAGACATTACAGGTCATTTTCAAAGTCAACAAAAAGACATTTTTTTCAAAAGGACACACAAGGAGCATCAAAAATCATTTTGACATGAGACCAAAGACATTGGTTAGAGGACTCTTTGAGGTTTCCAAAAAGTGCAAGATCTCCTTCATATGACAAAAATTGAAGGATTTACACCTTGTTGAATTTGGCTAAATTTTGGGAAAATACATGAAATCAACATTGCTCAAAAATGTATTTTTTCCAAATGGGACCAAGTTTTCAGCATTCAAACATCATTTCCATGATGTTATGGGCCTCCCACGACCAAGACTAAGCCCACACCATTTTTATTCATTTTTTGCTTGATTTTATCTTATTTTAAGATTAAAATTAAAAGGAAAATGGATGGATAAATGGTAGCTTAACTTCCAAGCATGACTCACCCAAGGAATCTTCATCTTTCTGCAGAGAATTGAAGAGCAAGGCAGGTGCATTGATGGCAAGAAGACTTGGTCAATAATTCAAGCTTTTTAATATAAAAAATGCAAGAATTCCACAAAGGCAACTAAGATGCTTCTTAGCTTCAATTCTAAGCACTCAATGCTTATATATAGACTATCATACTTCAGTAATAGAAAAAAGACGAATTCAGAAGCATTCATAAGCATAGAGCACTCTTGTAACAACTTGTAATTTTCAAAGAAACTTGGAATTCGAATTTTAAGTTTCAGTCCATTTCAATACAAAATAAATATTCAAACACCTTCCTCAAGCATTACTGAACATATCTCAATCATTTCCAAGTCTTGAAACCTCATAAATCGAGCTACCTAGGCCACGGTTTGTTCAAACTAAAACCAACTTATATCTCATAACTCACGCATATTTAACAAGACGTAGATGCATAATTATGTTTGGTTTGAAGCTCTGGTCGTTTCTGGAGCTTCAATTGGATTTTAATGGCTGTTTGTAGCATATACCGTTTTAGGGTTTTCTTAGCTCAAAATTAGGGTTCTTCAATAGGGCCAAAATTAAAGCAAATTAAAGACATGGTTAAATTCAGTGGAACAAGACGAGTTGAATGGTACCATCGCGCCAAATTTATTTGCTTGTTTACCCCTATTCGTTATTTTGCAGAATTAGGGTTCACTTACTATAGCGCTTTTTTACAAAAGCGCTGTTAAAGGCCTTGTCTGAAGGTTGAAGACGAAGACGTGTCTTCCTCCCATTGGTTCAGAAGCGCGCGCGTGTTTTTTAAATTTATCTCTAATCAAGTGTTTTGCAGGTGTAACGAGTACCGTGTGCCTCAAAGTCTGGACCATCTGATCTTGCTTAACAGCTCATCCAACGCCTCAGAACACGCATGCGCATCATACTCCCTCATTTAATTTCCACATCTGATCAGTATCCTTTTATTTCTTATTTTTATTTTAATTTCTTTGTTAAATTAATTAAAAATAGTTTTAAAAATCCAAAAAATACACAAAAAATATTTTTAGACTTCTAAAATAATATATTATTTTCTGAAATAAAAATATTTTATTTTTCTTCAAAATTTCAATATTTTGCATAATTAATTAGTATATATTTATATATTTGCTTTTTAATTATTCTAACCAATCAAAAAATCATAAAAAAAATTGTTCTTTATATTAAATATTGTTTATACATTATAAACTAATTTTGTACATATTTTGAATAATTCTATCTTTAAGTTTTAATTATTTGTATAATTAGTTGTATAATTATGTTTTAATTAGCTTAAATCAATTTCAAATCAATTTCAAAAATACCAAAAAAATTAGTTTTGTTTTAAAATTAATTAACAAATATTTTGTACATATTTTAAACTTAATTTCTAGGTTTAAATCTATTTTCATCTTTTTCTTCATTTTAATTTAATTAATTATGCATTAATTATAATTAAAATAAATCATAAAAAATCCAAAAACATGCCTTTTATTTTTCTTGCAATTTAAATTCCTAGATAAATGTATAGGATGTCAAATTCATGTAAATAGGCTAGTTTACATTTCCTGCACAATCGATGTAATAGCGTAGATTTACTTTCCGCACTTTACATTTCCGCATTTTAATTTCCAGCAAATATAAACTGCGTGTATGTCAAAGATAAAATTGAACCGTTAGATCACTAACTTCAAAGATAAAATATCTGAATACAATCACAATCACACTTGCACCTATTAAGGTAATCCCTTCTCATTCTTTTCAAAATCAAAGTCAAAATTCCATTGTTTTGAGTACAAAATCGAACCTTGCGTTTGTATCCGGTGAAAGGATAGATTTTTAAAGGAAATAGGATAAAGACCTTATAACTCAGGGTAGACCTCCTAGTTTGCTTGCTCAAATCAAAACAAACAAAATTCTCATACACTGTTGTTTTTCAAAACAAAACTTTCAAAAAAGACAATACTTTGTATACATCCAAACACGGATTATTACAAAGTTAACGTTCTTTTCAAAACATCTTTCGAAAGATAAACAAGCATTTTGTATACATCCACACACGGATCATTACAAAATTCAAATTACAAAGGTATTTGAAACCACATATGAGCAATTTCAGAGCAATTGAAAAGTGATCGAAAAACAAGTGAGCTAAGCAAACTTAAGAGCCCATGGATAACCATGGATACAAAGGGTGCTAACACCTTCCCTTTGTATAACCTACCCCCTTACCCAGAATTTCTTAAAGGTCTTTTTTCTGTTTCTTTTATAAACCTTTCCTTAATTGGATAAAATAAAAGGTCGGTGGCGACTCTGTGAATTTTCAAAATGCGAAAGCATTAAGCGATAAAAAGAGTCAGTTCACGTATCTCTACAGAACAGAGGTATGGCCCGGAATTAAAAATCGGAGGTCCACAACTATTTATCTGCAAATAAATCTCAAATAAACAGCGTGTGTGAAGTGATAAAGAGTAATTGGTGTTTGTGTAAGAATAAATTCAACAGCGAACCAAAATACCGTATAAGAAAAATTATAAAAACCGAGTATTCACAAAATCAGGATATTTATGAAATAAAATCCAAGATTATATGAAACTCCCAATTTTTAGACAGAAGTCTGTTGTCTTCTTCTTGAAAAAGATGCGGGAAAATTTTGGGGTATAACAGCGGCTCTTGCTTACCGCGACATTTCTTTAAAGTCAGTTCACCGTGTTACAGAACTGGCGACTCTGCTGGGGACGCTTTCGAATAAAAGAGGGGTTATCTTAGAGCTAGGATCACTTTAAATTTGTTCGACTTGTTTGCTTTATCTTTAAAGGTTGTTTTGGGTATTCTGCTGTGTGAAAGATCGTTCTTTTAGCTTTTCGGGCGAAAGGGTCTATCCATACCATGAGAGAGCAGGAAGTCTTTCAATTGGATGTTGAAGGGTCATCGAGAAATATCGTTCGCCATAAGACTGTCCCTTGCCATAAAGAGGGCAGGTAGTCTAAGGGAAGGATATAATAGTCATTTTATCTTTTTAGGCATCACGCGAGGACACCTTAGCAATGGGGACAATCATCCTTTATAAGGCAACCTCGAGGGAGTTTCAATAACTTTAAGGCAACATTTTCTTTAGGTATCCTCGGAATCGAGGGACTTGACTATTTTTAGGCGACAAAATTAAGGCAACAAGGCAGCAAGTGATAAGGCAACAGGCAACAAGAAGGGTTACCCTAAAGGTGTGTGGGTGCACAATCACGTGGTTAACTTCGATGATATTTATCTTGTAAATTAGTGATCTATGTTCAATTCATGGTTGCTCTCCCTAGGATTACTAACCACGCAGTTTAAAAATGCAGAAATTAAAGGCACAGTTTAAAGGTCCTACGATATTACAATAAACACCTGTTGATGCGGAAAATTAAAGGCAGAAAATTAAAGGCCCTAATTACTATTACATCAAAATTGAATAGGCAACCTATACACCTTCTAATATTTAAATAACAGAAATTAAATAAATAAAATAAAATGAAGGCAGGATAAAAGGCAAACAATTTAAATAAGGAGGAAAATTAAATAGAGAGCATTCGACAATCAATGGAATATGGGATGAGAAGAGAAGATCGCGAATAAAAATGTAGTTCAGGAAGATCAAGGTTAAAAAACCTTATGGCTAAAATTTTTAAGGGTAAAATCCTAGTTGACGAACAACACCTACCGAATCTATGATTTAGGGTTAGCTATGGTTTTTGAAATTTGAGGGTAATTATTAAGCCTAATAAAAATTAAACCTAAATTATTTATCCTAATCCTAATTAGTTAATTAATCCTAAATTATTAAATCAATATTAAGTTAATTACCAAATAGAAAATTAATTAATTAAAAAAAGAAAGTTAATCCTAATTATATTAATTAACTAAAATTAATAAAAACTAATCCTAAAAACTAAACTACTTTATTTTAATAAAAACAAAAGAGTTTGATTTTAATTAGAAAAAAGGTTTGTAAATTTTTAAAGACAAAAAAAGAAAAGAGTAAAAACTTAAATATATAAATATAAAACAATTTTAGAAAAAAAACCTGGGGTTTAGATCTGGTGCGGAAGATTTATGAGATTTCATGGTGTGCCCTCGTTCCTAGCTGTTAGATCTGCATCTGGGCGTGATCGGGTGGTGAGGATCTGAAGATGCGTAGTGTGTACTTGTGCGTGAATGTATTGGATCTGCAGAGTTTGTAGTTGATAAAAATATTTGTCTTTGGCCAGGTTCGAGCCTGGGTCCGGTAGGCTGCCAATAACATCCCCTGCCAATTGAGCTGTGTTTATTATTCATTAGTAACACGCATTGCATAAAAATAAATATAAAAACATATGGGTAAATGGAAAAGTCAAATAAACTTATCTGAAGTGGGCCCTGGCTGTTGACTGACCAATAGACACACACGTAGAAGCCACGCACGCAGACCGATTGGACTCATCGTTAACTGGGCAATCGAATGGTCACACGCGTGGAGAGAGAATGACGCAGGTTCCATGTCATCGTCTTCTCCAAGTTTCCTGCGGATTTTCTTAGGGAAAATGCTGCGATTTTTGTTGCGGATTTTCCCACGTGTTCATCACTTTTAAAACTTGCACAATGGAACACGAACAATAGCAACAAAACAAGACATATGCTAACCCAGATCGACTAACTAGAATCCCCTAAATCCAATGGCGCGTTTGTTTTGGACAAAAACGCATGGCACCTATGAGAACGAAACCTTTCTTCTTCTTTGCCCTAACAATGGTGTTGCTTCATTCCAGCATTAAACCTTGCAAAGGATGGTCCTAATTCACTTCATACATCATATAGAACTCAAAGAGACAGTTAGCTTTGATTAAAACGCAACGTAATATAGAATACGAAAATCAAAATAAGGAAGAAGATGAGAATCATGGAGCATACATTCTGAGCGTTATGGGACATGGTGAATGACTCCATCTTACCCTATACCTCCTCTGGAACGAGTTTGAATGACTGGAATCGATTCAAAGGGGCCGAATACATCTCTGGATCGTGCCCTTGTTTCTTGAAGTTTTGTAACCTTGAAACCCTTATTCTTTCACAAAATTTTCGTTGCCCTTATGCTGATAATCTTGTGCATATATAGGTGAAAATTTTAGGTCAAGAGTGGGCTTGGATATTTAGGTTTTTGGAATACATGGAATCTTTGTTAAACCATGTATTATATCCTTCTATTTTTGCCAAATCTTCCCCATAGGTCATGCAAACGAAATTTGGATCATTTTATGGTGTTGTATGGGCCTTTAAATGATTAGAACCAAAACCATGTGACTTAACTCATTTATTTCACATTTTATTTAATTTATTTAACATTTTACATGAATAAAAATCCAAATAAATGCAAATAAATAAAAATAAAATCATGCAATAGTGGGAATAAATTTAGAGGTCCTCATTTATGTCCTTGACTTGTTTGAAGTCCAAAACTTAGGTCCATTGATCAAGAAATCCAAAATTGTGCAATTAGGCTTTTAGTTATTTCTTGAAATTACTCCAACTTGTGCACCTCATATCTCCCTCAGTTTTGACCATATGAAGATGTTCTTATACTTTTTAGAAATCTCAAAGAGTCCTTTAAAATATCCTTTTGGTTTCATCTCAATTGAGTTTTCCATTTGCAAGTTACGAGCTTTGACCCAAAAGGTGTTTTTGTTGACTCTTTTGGAGGGCCTATAATCTCTTTGACCATATATTTCAAGTGAAGCATTTTTAGCCTTGGCATGTGAGAGACAAAGTTGTAGAGAATTCAATTTCCTTCAAATTGAGCTTTGGATGGAAAATTTCTGATGTTCCATGTGAATGTTATGGCTGGTCAAAGTTGGGTTGACTTTTACCTAGAAACCCTAATTTAGCAACTTGGACATTTGATGAATTTGAAGTCTTTTCTTGATGAATCATGATCAATCCTTGATCAAATGATGAATGATACTTCAAAATGAGGATGTTAACAAAAAATCAGGAGTTTTGACTGTACTTTGACCACAATTGACTTTTAGGTTAAATCAGTCGACTGTTGACTTTCTGAACAATTGACTGAGCAATCCTTTGAATCAGAGCTTGAAACTTGTACTTTGGCATGAGGATTAATTGAATTATGTGAGAGGCCAAGAGGTCCTCTTAAGGGGTCAGAACCTGATTTTACCTTGAGAGGAGCAAAACCCTAGTTTGAGGGTTGCTGTTTCAGGAGAGTGTACATTCAAGTCTTGAGCTTTTTGATATTCAAATGAACTTGAGTATAAAATTGTGGTGGGCAAATTTTGGGGTATGACAGATGGGCATTATGAATTTCTCGTAATGCCTTTTTGGTTAACAAACGCCCCTTCTACTTCCAATCAGCTATGAATGATTTACTTAGACCCTACTTACGCAAATTCGTTTTAGTGTTTTTTGATGACATATTAATTTACAGTAACAATTTCAATGATCATCTAACTCACTTGCAGGTTGTTTTTGACCTATTGTAATCTAATGCTTTTGTAGTGAAACTATCGAAGTGTGTGTTTGCAGTTAAGCAGGTTAATTACCTAGGTCATGTTATTTCAATCGGAGGTGTTGCTCCTGATCCAGAAAAAGTACAAGCTATATTGGATTGGCCTACACCACGTTCTCTCACGACTCTCCGCGGTTTTTTAGGCCTCACCGGATTTTATCACCGTTTTGTAAAAAATTACGCCACTCTCACCGCTCCCCTCACCGATTTGTTGCGTTCCACTAAATTTGAATGGAGTATAGAGGCGGCCATAGCATTTACAGAATTAAAGAAAAAGATGACTGACATGCCGGTGCTGGCTTTGCCAGACTTTACTAAGCAGTTTGTAATTGAAACAGATGCTTCTGCTGTTGGTATCGGGGCCGTGCTCTCCCAAGATGGTCATCCTATTGCCTTCTTCAGAAAGAAAATGTGTCCTAGAATGCACGCTTCTTGAGTCTATGTTCGCGATATGTTTGTTGTGATAGAAGCGGTAAAAAAATGGCGTTAGTATCTCATCGGGAAAAAGTTTCACATATACACGGATCAGAAGAGTTTACACAATTTACTACAATAGTGTATTCAAACACCGGAAAAACAAACATGGGCAGCAAAGTTACAAGGATTCAATTTTGAGATATTTTACAAACCTGGAAGATCAATTCTTGTAGCAGATGCTTTGAGTATACACTTTCACCCCCCTTGATTGCTTGTTATTAGCCCTTTCTTCTCCGATTCCTGATCTGCTAGCCACACTCCGCCAGTTCTATGCAAATGATTCATCAGGTAGAACATTAGTATCTCAGACGATAGTTAACAATGACCACCCTAGTTTCTACAAGTTTCCCAAAGGCCTTTTGTATTACAAGAATAAATTGTTTATACCTGATATCCGGAAACTTCGCCTTAATGTTTTACAAGAATTTCATCATACACCATCTGGAGGACATTCTGGTGTCAAAGCTACGCTAGCTCGAGTCTCAGCCTCTTTTTCATGGCCTGGTATCTACATGGCAGTTAAGTCACTGGTTAAGCAATGCACAATTTGTAACGCCCGGAAAATAAGTATATACTTGATTTGGACGTTTGTGACGTTTATTGGAATTGTACCGTTTTTGGAGTTGTTTCAGTCGGTATTAGTTCGGGATGGCGGACTAATATTTAATTGAAGGTTTTCATATTTTTGGTACTAGAAATATTAGTAAGGTAATATTCCGCGTTTTGGGGCGTTTGAACGATATTTGAGCATAGGGGCATTTTGGTCATTTCCGCGAGGAAGATATTTTCTTTATAAAGGAAAAAGATAGAAAGAAAAAGAAAGGAAAGAAAAAGGAAAGAAAGAAGAGAAAGGAAGAGAAGAGAGAAAGAAGAAGAGGAAAAGAGGAAAAAGTGGAGATTGGTGGATTCTCAACCGAATCGAGTTCCGATCGTTGCTATAGCAAGGTAAGGGGGTGAATCTAATTTATCTTGGGTGTATGATTCTTATAGTCTTGTTCTTGTTCTTGTCCTTGTTCTTTTCTATGTTTGGACAAAAATGGTGGATTGTGAGTTTTGTGAGTTTAGAAGTTATAAACATGATTTTGTGGTGTGTATGTGTAGTGTGATGATAGATACCTTCATTGATCATGTTTGTTTTCCATTACCATGGCTTGTTTGAGTTTGGAGATAAAGTTAGGTTTTGGGATAGATTGATGAATTAACCATGAAAAGTGTGATAATAGGTTGTTTCTATGGTTTGTATGTGTTGTATTGGTGTTATAATGATGTTTAGGAGTGGTTTTGGTGGGTATAAGGGGCCTGGAACCGTTCTGGTGCGTTCTGGTTTTTTCTGGGTTTACGCAGGTCCGCTGAGCGGAGGTGGGTCCGCTGAGCGGAGGTTCTGTTGCAGAAAATTCTCTGCGAAGGTCCGCTGAGCGGAGCTGAAGCGGATGACAGCTTTTTCTGTTTTTCCCAAACTTTGAAACTTCGTAACTCTCGAACCGTAACTCCGATTTTGTCGCCGTTCGAAGCGTTGGAAAGCTAACGCAATGAACTATACTATGATTTAATTAAATGATTCATAGGATGAAGTATTCCATTATTTTTATTAGGATCAAGTGATGAGTTGTGTAGTATGTTCAATTATCCAAACTTTGAAACCTTGTAACTTTTGATCCGTAGCTCCGTTTCGTACGCCGTTCGAAGTATTAGGAAGCTAGTTGGATGTTCTATATGATAGCATAGGCTTGGTTAGCTTGTTATGAATTGGTTATGAGGGTTGTTGATGAAAACACATAATTGTTTATATGCGCGATATGATTGGTAAATAATCATAGTGCTTGGTGGTAATAGCTAATGATGTAGGATGTAGTAGTGGTTGGTTGATTTTCATAAATGGTTTTGTGAACTAGTGCATGTTAAATCATGATGATGTGTTGTGTGGATGTTATCGTATTGATATGAGGTATGTGATTAATTATCGATAACATGAGATCATGTTCATATGTGTTATGTATTAATGAATGTTCATTCTTGATATGTGACGATGTTTGGTTGTTTGTTGTTAACATGATGTGTGGCCTTATGGAAAGTAATTGTTGTTATGAGAATGATGTATTGATGGAGTTGTGGGCCAATGTCCAATATTAATTTGATGTGATGCAATTATGCGATCATTTATGCCGATGTGGCTAGTATGTTTTGACGGTGAATGTGTGCTGTGTGCTTATTAATGCCTGTGTGGTAATTATGGTGTGATGTAATTGATAACGATGTTATTAATTGGTGATGTATCCTTTTGGATAGAATATAAACGATGTAACGTGAGTGTATGATCGTGTTATATTGTTGATGTTGTTGTCGTGTAATAGAGTCTTATATTTGCACAGCATAACATTTCAATACGTTAATGGCGGAATGCTGTTAACAGATGGCCTGCGGGCACGGTTACCAGTAGGGGCTTAATGCTCGGTAATGGAATGAGCCTTATTGGCAAGAGGTCATCAGTGGGAGCTGCGTGCTCGATGACGACAGCGTGCGCGCTTCCTGAGTGGAATAAAGTCCCAGCATAATGCTCGGCAGGTGTTTTTGTCATAATGACAAGGAGGAGTTTTACTCCGGATTTGGTACCACATGCATATGCATAGTTGAGTCTCATTCATCATCGTCTGTCTTTATAGTTATGTTATCATTCATGTGTCACATTACTTATATATGGATTGTGGTTGAATGGATGAATTACCTTGTTGTATGATTCTTGATGTTACTTGTTGGCATTACTATAATTGTCATGCTTTCATTATGAATTATATTCTCACCCTTCTGCTGATTTGATGCTTGAGTGGCATCCTGCAGATTAGCCGCTTTGGGAGTCTTTTGGAAGAGATAGTTCTCCAGTTGGTCTTGTCGGTCGCTCTGATATGTAACACTGGGTAGTCGGGAGTCTGTTGTTATTTATTTGTATATGACTCTTTTGAACATGTATATGTGATGATGTGCTGATATGTATTGTAAACACTTTATTTTGGAAAACTCCTCTTTGATAGTGAGAGCTATATGTATATATATATATATGTTCACATCTTCCGTGTGTTATGTATCATTTTAATTGGCAGGTGCGTATACTTTTGGCATCGTTGATGTCCGTTTGTTTTCTAGGTGTTTGTTTGGTTACTTAGTGTAACATCCTAATTATGTTGTATGAAATTTTAAATACTCTGATATTTTCTTGCCTAAATGCTTTGGGTAGAATTGGGGTGTTACACAATTTGTCAGCATAACAAATACCAGACACAGAAAAAAAAGGTTACTTCAACCACTTCGAACACCTAATGAAGTTTATGAAGATCTGACCATGGACTTTATTACAAACTTACCAAACTCATTTGGTCACACAGTCATCTGGGTTATGTGTGATCATCTCACAAAGTTCGTTCATTTCATCGCGATCTGCCAACACGATTCACAACTAAAGAATTGGCACGTTGTTTTTTAGTGGAAATAGTCCTCCTTCATGGAGTCCCCAAATATATCATCTCTGACCGTGACCCTCTGTTCCTTAGCAGCTTTTGCAAAGAGTTCTTCAAAGTCCAAGGGACTACCCTAAAATATAGCACATCCTATCACCCAGAGACCGATGGTCAAATTGAAGTAGTCAAAAGATATGTGGAGACTTACCTTCGGTGTTTTGCTAGCAACAAACCTCACAAGTGGTATCTGTTTCTACACCTTGCTGAGTTTTGGTATAATACCTCTTTCCACACGACAATCCAAACAACACCCTTTAGAGCATTGTATGGCAGGGATCCTCCAAAAATTCAAGCTTATGAGAGTGGTACTATCACAAACAAATCGTTGGATGCCTCCTTGCAAGAACGAAATGAAATATTAACACAGCTCAAAGATAACTTGAAAAGAAGCCGCATACAAATGGAAAAACAGGCAAACTGAAAAAGAATAGATTTTACCTTTGCAATCGGAGATCTGGTTTTGTTGAAGTTACAGCCCTACAGACAACACACAATTAGCAAAAGAACTTCTCAGAAATTAGCTCAAAGATTTTTCGGTCCTTATAAAATCATAAAAAGAGTTGGTCAGGTGGCTTACATGTTGGATCTACCTTCCTCTTTGAGGATTCACCCAGTTGTGCATGTCTCTCTTCTTAAACCTTACTTTCACAACAATGGAAACACGGAGTTCCGCCCGCTTCCAAAGGGGACAAGGGTGACCTTTGAGAACGAGAACCATGAGGCTCAGGAGGAACCTACTACATGCACAGTGACAAATTCGTTTGTTCGTGAAACATCAACTCAGAAAGACAAGTTTTTGGTTCAGGGTAGTGTTTAGGTGAAGAAAGGAGATTTTAAAATAGATTCTAAAAGAGGTGAAGTTTCGGAAGTGGAGAGAAGAAGTTTGAGTGTTGGAAAACATAAGTATGCCGATACAAATGCAAGTGAGAGTGTAAGTAAGTCTCAAGTACCATTAAGTGGTACCACTCCCCAAACACAACGGTTAGAAAATTGACATGACAAGGGGACCCACCACACCATAAAGCCAGCTACTTCCCCATCCTTTCACGTTTCCCTACCTCCTTTTGCACTGCCCGAAAATTCCACACCTTCCCACACAAAGCCAGTTGTTTCCCGCCCACTCCCAACTACTCTCCCTTATCCTTTTCTGTCACAATCTATATCGTCCATGCTTCCCCAAACACAATCCTCGCCCTCCTTTCAAATTTATCCAGATTCCCTCCGAAACCCCACCTTATCTCCAATGTTACAAAACCCTAATCTCCCAGCGGCTCGTCCTGGTGATGACATGTGTTCCCTCGCCCAAGCAATTCCATCTCCATGTGATCTTCAACCCGACCCAATTGCTGTCATCAACCCATCTCATTATTCTCCTATGAACCTTGAGGACAAGGTTCTTGTGGACCCAATGAGTATTGATAAGAAGAGGCCCATTAGAGCAAGAAGAGATTATGTTTTACTTAAAGACTTTTATTATTAATAGTAATATTATTATTAGTAATATTAGGCCTGAATTTATTATTTTCTTTGTATTGGGTTTAATGGCCCATGGCCCTTTATCTCCTTTAAACCCTAGCTAGCTATATATTGTATGAACTACCTTGTTGGTTGTTTTAATGAAAATCTGAAAAAGTTGTTTCCTTATGTTTTTATCTTCTTATGCAATTTAGATCTTGGTAGCTTAGTGTAACTTAACAATCTCTAATATAGTAGGATCACCCTTCATGCGAATCCTATTAGCCGCAAACAAGAAGATACATGCTTCCTGACTCTGCATAACACATCCCATAGCATATACCATCAGTGAAACAACTAGCATAATCGTGGATCATGATCACACCTTTAGAACCACCATCCTCCACCTCATGTCGAAGGCATTACGTTTGAAACTTGATCCCATGATTATTGAAGTTTAACACATTAATCCATTCAATGGCTCTAGCAACAACATCAGAGGGAATAAATGACTCATCATTGAAATATTACCCTCTTTCTTGTATCATATAAATTCCATAGAGTAACACATAATAATTGAATCCCATAAGGATCACTCATGTTTAAGCAATTATCTAGCCAGTAATCTAGATCAGAAGCATGGTTAATCCGAAAGCTTAGGCGGATAAAAACTAAACCTGTTTTGCAAGGTCACAATGCATAAAGAGGTGGTTAGCTGTTACCAAGTTGTTGTGGCAAAGGGGACATTTCTGTACAGTTTGAACACCTTTGTGGAAAAATATTTCCCGTGTGAGGAGAATATTTTTAGACAAACTTCATATGAAATTCCTCACCCTATTATGCATAGGAGCATTCCATAGTTTTTTCCACCTACTCCTTTGAGAATGACAAGAGGGACCTGGGGCTGACCTTTCTTTTTTTCCTACCAAGCAAGTGATAAGCCAATTAAACAGTATATATACCATATTTGTCAGGGTCCTAAATGAGCTTATGCTCAAGCATGTTCTAAGAGAGGGGGATACTCAAGATTTTGGCAACAGACAAATAGATCAAAACTAGCTTCAATAAGGCTCTGCTTCCAATAATGCAAATCTGGGTCAATGAGATCACTAACCACTGCTTCTTCCGCTATTCCTCTAGTAGGATCGTGAGGCTTGAAATCTCTATTACCTGCAATCTATTTATCATTCCACGCACTCACCTTGTGCCTATTCCCAATCCTCCATCTTGAACCTTCCTTCGCAACCTCCTTAGAGCTTAATATACTCATTCATGCATAGTTGGGATTGAAGTCAATTTTTGCCTCACTGATAGAAGTCCTTGGAGAATATCTACACTTAAATACTTTATCCAACAAAGAAAGACCTCCAGTTAGCAGCCTCCAGTAATCCTTACCCAATATGCATGTGTTAAAGTCAATAATTCCCTTGAATCCCAAACCATATCCCCTTTAGATTTTGACAACTTCGACCAGCTCTTTTAATGGATATTCCTATCTTTCTTCGTAGAACCCCCTTAAAATCTTTCCATAAGTCCTTCTATCTCCTTAAAACACCCATCTGGGAGTTTGAAGCATCACATGACATACACAAGGATTGCTTGAGTCACTGAATTTATTAGCACCTTTTTCCCTCCTCTGAACAACACCTTTTCCTTCCAACCCTTCACTCTCTTCCAAACTCTACCAATTACCTATGAAAATATGGTCTTCTTGGATCTCCCAAAAACGGTTGGTAAGCCCAAGTATCTAGAATGAGCCTCAATAGTCTTAACTCCCATCTTGTTACGGATTAAATCTCTATCAATCTACCATATTTTGACTAAACAAGGCTTCATACTTTTCCATATTGACCATCTATCCTCGCCACTTGAATTCCATGGATTTGTTTGTCTTTTGCTCGCATACTCAATAGACCTGATAAGATATTAGCACACAATACAAAAGTAAGGTTATAGGGGGGGTCTCCTTGATGGAGCCATCTATCAGGAGAGAAAATGTTGTTTGGTTGCCCATTAATGAGCACTTATTAGCTAACAGTAGATATACAACAGGTATCAAGATAATCATCTCCTCTAGTAAGCCCATATCCTCTGTCACCCCCACACGAAGCCTCATTCAATCCTATCATAAGCCTTGGACATACCCAACTTCAATGCCATCACCCCTTCTTCTCTTTAGTCTTCTTCTTCATCTAGAGGAAACACTCAAGGGCTATAAGTGCATTATCAATAATTAATCTACCATTCATAAATGCACTTTGTTCCTCGTCTATAATCTTTGGAAGAATTCTCTTAAATATGTTTGTAATTATTTTGGTCATCGTTTCCATCACCATGTTGCAAAGACTTGTGAGCCTGAAGTCCTTGGGAGAGTTGGGGTTCTTCCCTTGGGAATGAGGACGATAAAAGTTATATTCAGCTCATATGGGTCATATTGATTATTCATAATATTTAGGACAATTGTTTTAACATCCCTGCCCATAAAGTGCCAATATTTTTTGAATAATAAAGCTGAAATATCGCCAGGCCTTCAGAGGATGCATTTGATTAAGAGTCGTTCCACTTCGTTCTCACTGTAGGTTGCTGCACACACCTCCTTGTGTTAATTCAAGAGTTTCCGTCGAACCGCTTCACATGTGGTTCCAATATTATAATGGTTGGATGTGATAAAAAGCTCCGAGAAATAGTTTAGCAACACTCTTTCATAATGACCACCCCCTTCCACCACACATCATTCTCATCCTTAAGCTTCTTGACCTTATTGTACTTTTACCTCTGATCCACTTTCCCATGCAAAAACTTGGTGTTTTTATTTCCAGTTTGAAGCCACACCGCTCGATTACGTTGCCTCCAAATGATCTCCTCCATTTTGAAAAAATTGTTTAGTTGCTTTTCCAAGGCTTTGTAAAACTTGGTTCTCTCCTCATATCCTTACCAATTACTTTCCCCTTTTAGTTTTTACTCAATTATGCCAATCTCTTTTCTAACTACTCCTGATATGTACTCTTTAAAAGCAACCCCCAAACTTTGGAGAGCCGTAAACTTATGCACACCTCCACTTTTAGCATTATTCCAGCAATGCTTCACTAGCTCATCACATCTAGCATCTTTTGTCCAAGCCTCCTCGAATATAAACATATGTATTGGCCTTATATTCTCACTATCCCGAGAAAATTACAAATTAATACCCACAACTGCGTGGTTAGAGCCATACATGGGGAGATGGAGAATTCTAATAGGAGAGAACATGCTAATGAAATTTGAGAAAAACATACCTCTGTCAAGTCTGCATTGGATATTCTCCTCATCGTTCCTTCTATTAGACCATGTGAAGGGGTAACCTTCAAATATCAAATATTGCAATCCACATAATTCCATTGTTTGTCTTCCCCAATTTAGTTGGCTTTGCGATTTGGTTTCTTTGCTCTACTTCTCTGTCTCGTGCATAATTTGATTGAAATTTCCATACCATATCCAAAAATCTTTCACTCCTCTAGCAATGTTTTCCAAAAGTCTCCAGGTGTTCCACTTATTGTGTTCCTCTGGATAACCGTAGGTACCCATGAATCCCAAATTTCCCCCTCATTGACCATCACCGACCAATAAATATGGCTCAGATAGTAAGAATTTTACACCAAATACATATCCTTATTCCAGATAAGTAACATCCATCCTACTTTATTCTTACCTGATCCTCTGCGACTAATAGAGTGTCTGCAGTCAAAATATGTTTTCACTCTTATTCTTTGTGCCTCGATATTAAGTTAACCTGGTTTCCATTAAGAACACCACGTCGAGATTTTCTATGCGACTGAGCCTTAACAAGGCTCGAACTGCATGGGGACTCCCTAACCCCATGTAGTTCCAACTCATCATGTTCATTGGGATAGGCCGTGTTGGTTCTCCAGCACCGCCTCTGGTCTTTGCTATGACACTGTCTTACCAACATCTGGTTGTCTCCTCTTCTTATTCAGTTGTGTAGTGATGAAATTAGTGAGACTAATGCCATGGGAAAAACTTAACTCATATGTTTAAAAAATAGAGTCGCCACCGCACTTTATTGTTTCCAAAAGGAATGGGAGAAAGAGCGAATAAAACCCACCGAAGTTTTTAAAATCAAAATTAATAAACTTATCAGAGATTTGGGTATGGAGGGTTTGTTATACAAGGGTAAGGTTTTAAGTACCCCTCATATCCATGGTATCCCATGAGAACCTCTTTGAAAATATTATTGTTTTTGTGTACATTTATTTAAAAGGCATATGTAAACTTTTTTAAAAATAGTGTGGGGATGAGAAAAGAAGTTTTTTAAAAGTGAGCTCGATAACACATCACATCTTAGGCCTACATACCCTTTTTAAACAAAAGGAAAGTCAGAGCTTTTATAGTTCCCCTTAAAAAGGAAAAATAAAAGGGACAATGTGGCCAAAAAATTTTAAGTTGAGCTTTAACAATACCCAACAAGTTTTTAGTAAAAAGGGACCAAGCTTTATTAATACAAGGCCAATGGACTAAGAGTAGTTTCACCAGGAATGATTATTCTCTTAGTACCAATGTTTTAAAACAAAAGGGTGGTTGAGCTTTAACAATACAAAACCAATAAAAGAGGGACCAAGCTTTAACAATACAAGGTCAATGGACTAAGAGTAGTTTCACCCGGAATAATTCTTCTCTTAATGCCAAGGTTTCAAAATAAAAGGTTGGTCGAGCTTTAACAAGACAAAGCCAAGGGTGGGTTTAAAAAGGTTGAGCTTTAACAATACAAAACCATTTTTAACAAGTGAAAAGCTTTAAAAATACTTTAATATAAAGTAAAAGAGATTTGGAAAAGAGTTTGAGTACCTTGACAATTTTAGTCAATACCATTCCCATTCCTTTGGATTTTCAACAAGCAATCAATCAATGGATACCTCAAGTGTGTGTGTGTGTGTGTGTGTGTGATAACATGTGTCACAAAAGACAAACAAGTGAGTATGATAATCATCAATGATAATGAGCAAGGATATTTATACCTCTAAATTAATTCATGTATGAACGAATGATGGATGATGAATATGAATCTCAGGCATATGGTTAGATAAACAAGATATATACAAAGACAATATAATGGATACAAGTACAAAAAGAAACAAGGATTGAAATCAACAAGTATATGTACATGTACAAAAGATAATGATCACGATAAACAAGTACATTTAACATGGATAACAAAGATTAAAACATATTTTTTGAATTAGGGTTTTGAAATAAAAAACTAATCATCTTCTTCCTCGTTACACAACAACAACTACAACAATGGATGATTTTCAAACTTTCATGAATCTTAATCAAATTCAACAAAATAAAAATTGCATTCTGATCCATTTTTGAACACGAATTCAACCACATGATTAACAACAATTAATTCATAATCAAACTCATGAATTTCTGGAAATAACGCATGAACCCTAAAAATAGTTTTTCAAATTAAATTCTTAAAACACAAAATCAGGCCCTAAAACCTTAGGAATATTATTCCCTACATCTTGCTGAGTATATTGATAACAAGTTTTGTTCAGAATGGTGCCTAAATGAGTAAGCTCAAGCTCAAGCTTCTTACCTCTGAAAATGGAGGTCATGACCTTGCTTGGAGGTGTTACAGAAGTGTCACAATGATCTGGAAAGCTTCACTGACCTCCAAGGAGTGTGTTAGAATGCTTAGAATGCTTTGAGAACCCCTGCAACTCCAAACCCGATAATACCTACAAGGTGAAAAATTCAAAGTGCAACAATGGACTCCAAATGTTACAGATGTTATTGAATAATCTGGACATCTTCTATATGATATATAGAAGGTGTTTGAGTGATAAATTTGGCTAGAGAGCTTATGGAATGAAGTTTGGAAGGTTAAGGCCTTTATGGAAGTTTTAATGGAGCTAAATGTTATGAGTAAATTAATGGTAAATTCAGGTGTTAATATAAGTGATTTCTTCTCTAAACTAATGCAAATTGTGATAGATCCATAGGTTTTTAGTGAGAATTGAACTGAAAAGGTTCAGTTCATGTGTAAAGCAAATCGAATCACTTGTGGGTATTATTGATGCAGGTTTAGAGCTGAACTGAAGCTTTAGGAAAACATGAAGAGGAAAGAAAGCTGGAAGTCTCAAAGGCAAAGCAAAAAGATGAAGTTTGACAAGGGCGCGCCGCGGGAGTTCTAGCCAGCGTCGCGCCAAAGTTTCTGTTTTTGATCGCGCCGCGCGCATCCGTTGCCGCGCCGCGGCCTCGGCGTTACAAGCCCAAAACTTATAAATAGAAGCCCTAGCTTCCAAGTGAAAGATAGACCTTTTTGTGAGCGAAATTAGGAGAGCATTCTGAGTTTGCAGTCAAAAACAACAATTGAAGGCCAATTTTTTACCAATCGAAGACATTCCATTGATGAAGATGAATCCCTCCATTAATTCTTGTGTGTTCTTCATGTCTATGGAGAGCTAAATTCATCTTGTTGAGTTTAAGGTAGTAGTTAACCTATGAATATACAATACCATTGATTCTTTCCTATGAACAATTGTTTGAATTTTATTATCAATAAGAAACCTTGTTTTTAATTTACATCATTGTTGAATCCTTGATCGAAAGAGAGGATTTTTACTTTTGCCCTAGGTTACTATATTGATTCAATTGCAATTTGCAGAGATGGAATTGTGATTGGGTTTTCATAATTATCGTTCTTAATTACTATTATCGTTATTGATATTTGGAGAGATCGAATCTCATACCGGTAAAGTTATCTAATTTGGTTTGCAGACATGGAATCATATTTGAGGATAAGTGAAGATAATAGTTCAAATGATTGTTCAATTGTGAATTAATCCATAAGTTGTATAGGAATAGGTTGATGAACCCTAAAAGCTCAACATATTTCCTTAATCGTTAACAAATTCTCATTATTTGCATTCTTATTATTATTTAGATTTGACAATATTAAAATCATAAAACAAATCCAATTACTTTTTCTCACTCAAAATAAACAACTATAGAACGGCAGTGATATTAACCAATCCCCGTGGATACGATATATTACCGAAAATATTTACCCACAAATACTTTCAACACTAAACTAATGATTTCTGGTTAGAGGAGTTTTGGAAAGTGGTGGGGGTGATCAATAGCTCATAAATGATGTATGGAAGCTATTGGAATGGTTGTTTTGCATTCATAACTTCTCTAACTCAAAATTGCTATGAAAATGCAAAGGACACAAAAAATGAACTTTGGAATGAGAGGGTGACTTTGGGATTTCTTTGTGTGTTTGATCAAGGGAGTGAGGCCCTCTATTTATAGGCATGGATTAGGGTTTATGGAGGGAAAAAATATGATTAATTGAAGATCACATGTGATACTCGTACCATCTTACTTGTTTGTGAAGAAAAGAGAAAATTAGGTTTCCTATGGTGTGGTACAAGACTTTAAGCATGCTTGGAGACTTTGTTTTGAACATGGAGAGTTTGCTTGTTGGATTTGTGTTGCTTTTTCTGCTAAGGAGACATGGGGGAGGCTCAAGGGAAGAGTGGTTGTGATTAAAGCTTCTTTTTCAAAATGGAAGTGTGATCTTTATGCCATTAATGGAATGATTCAATGGTTAATGGCTTAAGCACTTGGATTATAGCTCAAAAGCAAGTGAAATATTCTTATTATGGTGTTTAGAACAAGTTACATTGGCTGCAAGAAAGGAATATTTGCATTTGAAGTGGTTTTGGTTCATAACTTCTTCACGTTCATGGAGTTTTTCAAGTGTTATGGTGCTCTGTTTGTAAAATCATATCTCCTAGCTCAAGCCATGAAATTTCATTCTAATGGTCCCTTTGGAAAGCCCTTGCTACATACTTAAATTCACTTGTTAAAATTTGTATCAAATTCTTTTGGGATCATGGAGAAAAATGACCACAAAGTTAGGAAAAATTCAAGTGAAAACACTTAAAAAATTTCCAAGTTTTTTGAACATAATCTTCATAATTTCATGTCTCAAAATAATCAATTTTTGTTGAAATGAGATAAGTGCAAAGTTGTTTATTTTATCAATATCTACAACTTTCACGTTAGGATATTTCTGAGTTTGTAGGTAAAATTTGAAGTTCCCAAAATGAGGTCAAAATCACTTAAAAACCCTAATTTTGACTTTTGTTGACTTTTTGATTCTTGATGAATTTTCTTGATTTATCTTGGTCAAATGTCTTCATGAATCATATGTTGATGATTTGAATCCTCAAAAGTTCATGGTTGACCATTTTCCTCAAAAGTCAAAGATTGACTCACACAGTTGACTTTTTCCAAATGAACTGCAATTTTGCGGATTCCACATGAATCAAGGTCTCATATTCAAATGAATGATGTGAATGGATTATAATGTTGATTTGTATGCCTTTGAATCATGGTTTGAATCTTGGAGCCATATCCTGATTAAAAGTCAACCCTCTAGTGAAATTAGGTCAAAACCCTAATTTGGGCCTCTAATGATTTGGAAAGTGATTGATCTTGAATTAGGTCATCCTTGGACTTGGATATTGATGAGAAAACCCATTGAATCATAGGAAAATATCTGAACTTATTTATGGGCCTGAAAACCCTAATTTGTTCAGTCTCCTCTTTGATCAATCCCTTGTCTTAGGACACAAGCAATAAATAATAATTTTTTTGTATTTGTTGGTTAGCAAATGATATAAGCATGATGATGATGATGATCCTACTATTTGGGATATGGCGGGATCTCAGTGGTCAAAAAGTGGGGTATAACAAGTTGATATAGATCTTCTAATGAAACTACAGAGATAGGTACTTGTCATACCCCAATTTTTGCCTTACACATTTTTGTTCGTTTGAGCATGTCACATTCATACGTCGGGTACATTCATTGTTCAACTATCGCATTTTTGCATATTTTAATTCGAGTTACTTTTTTTTCCAGAGTTTTCATTTTAGACTCCATAGATTTTTGTTATCACTTAAAAAAAAGGAGATGTCAAAAAAATGTGTGTTTTATCTTCTAGGTTTAATTGGTTTTAGAATAATTTAGTTTGCTTGTTTTATTTATTTTTATTTCAAGATTATCATATTTTTTATTTAGTAAAGAAATGTATAACACAAAAAAGAGAGTTTTTTGACATTTAGTCTAGGCCCATTTTTGTGGGAAGCCCATTAGATACAAAAAAAAAAAAAAAGACATAGCAACTTCTTTCTTGGCCCCACATTATTCTCTTCATCTCCATCAATAAAGCCAAAACCTTGTGGTTCCTGCTCAAAAAAAGCAGTAGAAACAGTTCAAATGCCCCTGCGTTTTTGCTGCATACATGTCCAAATATTGCACAAAAAAGCACGGCAAACACCTGCAGAAGAAAGGCCATGAATCAGTTAACAAATATGTTCAAAATTGATCCCAATTTCCCCCCAAAACCCACCTTAATTCCTCTATAAAAAGAACTCAGCAGCATCACAGGGGAGGGAGGAAAAAGCCATGAAAAAAATACACAAAATTTCTGCAGAAAATTTAAACCTCCAACATCACAGAGCCTTCATCATCACTCATTTTCTTCAAAAAAAAAATAAAACACACATATCATAATCTTCAAGCATAACCTCATAATCTCCTTCATTAACACATCTTTAACCACAACTCACCCTCAACAGCAATAATCGAACCCCTGCAAACTCAAACCTACAGCCTCACCACTCAAACTCATATTGCCCTAACCTTCAAACCACAACACACCACCATCACAACACAAAACCTGATAACAACAAACACACGCCCAGAGTTACGAAGCAGAAGCCAAGAAGAATCAAAAGCATAAAAGGTCGAAAGAAGCTTACCTTGTATTTCTTTGTTGTTTACTTTCATTAGTTTTCTGCAATTTAACTGCTCATTTGATGTGTAACCTTATCAAATAGTGATAATTGGGGCTTAGGGTTTCACTGGTGATTTGGGGTTTGCTGTTGTTTTGTTTCTTTGATATATCACTGGTTTGTTATTTTTGCCACGAGAGGAGCAGTGAGAACCTAGAGAGGAGAGATCAAATAAGAGAACTCGTAAGGGTTTACTGTTGTTCGAAATCGAGAGAGATTGGAGCGACCGAGTTTTGTTTTGTTGTTGAGAAGCAGAACCGTGAACGTGAATTGAGAGCAGAGGTGAAATCAATAACATCTTAGTGTCGTGTTTTTTTTGTTTTTTTTCACATATGAAGAGAGAAAGGGTGGGGGTTCAAGGTTTTTCCAATGAAAACGAGTTAAGTTGGTCAAATGGGGGGTGGATCCGGGTCAGACCCAATTCGGTTCACCTTGAACCCATGTTCTTTTTTTGTTTTTTGTTTGTAGGTTATTGGGCCTTACTTCGATCTGATTTTCAGCACCCCTCCGGGCCCATTAGTTTTCTTTTTCTTTATTTTTGATATGTTAGTTTTGTTTTTAGGAATAAAACTATTTAACCATTTTTTTAAGAAGAAATTTAGGAATGGTTTAAATACTAATATATACATTTTCTTATATAACGACCAAAATATTTTCTTTCTTTAAATGTATGTTTAGGAATTTCATTCAAATAAACCTTGGTCTAATGCTAGGTCTTTTCGATTAATCTTATTTCTCACTTCACATAATTTTAATAAACTTTGGTCAACACCAAGTTCCTTTTCCATAATAAAAATGCTTTAAATAATCAAATTGAGTTTGGTTATTAATGGATGAAGAAGAGTTTGTACGTACTTGTACAAGTTGTTCTAAAACATTTAGGCGATGGTTGTTAAACCTTTGTTTAGATGTTTGGATTCCATTAAAGACACTTTAAAACTTGATTCGTTTCACCTTTTTTTTTACAAAACGCTTTTAACAATCGAATCAAATTTAGTCTATAATGGATAATGAAGAAGGGTTTGTACGTACTTGTAGAAGTTGTTCTTTAAGCGTTTAGGCGATGGATGTTAAGCCATTGTTTGAGTGCGTGGACTCTGTTAAAGACTTCATAAAACCCGATTTAGAAAATGATCTTTCAAGTATTTTAAGCGATGGCCGTTAAGCCTTTGTTTAAATGCTTGAATTAAAGATCTTTCAAACTCAATTCATCCCGCCTTTTACAAAACAATTTCAATTCATTAAATCATATCTTTTTCTCGCCCAAGTGTGAATCTCTTTCATCAACCAAGAGGGGTTTGTACGTACTTGTGCAAGTTTCTCTTTCAAGCATTTAGACGATGGCCGTTAAGTCTTTATTCAAATGTTTGTTTTCTCTTAATAAACAACTTCAAATTCATTCACATCTTTTGTCATCTTGACTTTTCAATTTCAAACTCCTTTTCATAAATGAGACACTTAGTCAAATTCAAATGCAATTATACTTCCCCATGCAAAAATTGAATGCTTTTCACTCGAATGCGATGATGGCCAAAATCTTGTCTTATTCTTGATTTAGTTATCCATTCTTGTAGTGATGCAAACAATATCCTATCAATGTGCGCATAAGTATTGTTTGAATATGATCGAGTACCTCTCGCTAAAATCAACCAACAAACTCGTAGTTTTTACCCCGAACTACGATTGCTCTGACTTTCCCATTACCCGAGGGAATACGTAGGCACAAGATACAAATATATTGGCGAGCACAATAATAGAAAACCATATTTTGTTCCTATTTCATAATAAGAAGAACGCAAGTAAATATCAACATTGATCACAAGAATAACTAAATGGTTCCCATCGAGTATGATAGATGTGAGGGGTGCTAATACATTCCCTTTGCTTAACCGACTCCCGAACCCTAATTTGGTTTCGATGACCATCTTATCCATTTATCTTTTATTCATGGGTTTTATCGATATTTTCCCTTTCCTTTTTGGAATAAATAAAATTTGGTGGCGGCTCTGTTTTTGCACCTTTCGAGGTGTGATTTTTGGTTGGCCGGTACAGTACTTCAACAAGGTGTTGCTTCCCTTTATCCACCTCCTCCTTACATGGGTTAATAGGTGTTTACGGTGATTTCCGATAAACAACTGCTAGTCATCCAAACTATAAAATATACTTTGGTTACTCGCAGGATCGACTAGATTGATCCTAGGACATAGTCAAACAATTGTCTTTTGATATGATTTGGTTCATATTTGTTTGTTCTTGCTTCGAAAACTTGTTTGTGATGTGATCATATGACTATTCATGTGAAACAACACTTGTTATACATGTTAATATAACTTCGACAAAGAGACATAGAAAGCGTGTAAATTGCAGAAATATAAAGTGCAAGAATATAAAGTGCAGAAATGTAAAATGCTTCGAATGAAAGTTAAACAAAAGATAAAGGAATTGAAAAGATACTTGAATAAAGAAAGATACAAAAGTATTTAAAATGGTGTTGGTGTCATACGTACATTTCTCAGCGAACTCGTTCTCTTAACGCTTGATACTTGAGTGATTTGTGAGTGATTTGTACAAAATGAACACCCGGAATCCTAACATTAAGACCCTTATTTATACTAATTTCGACCCTAACGGTCCTACACTAATATGATGCCACGTTGCTCACATGCATACGCTTCGAATCCCTGGGATGCCATCTGTCCTTGTTCGGTTACACATACTATTTCAAAATTCAAATCCTCCCACCTGAATCCTCTTCTGATACGTGGCAACGTGATCAAAACCAAGAATGCTTACGGAAACGCGCCAAGCTTCAGTACTCTATGTGTTTTGTAAAAAACGTTTAAGTCTTAGAGACAATTTATTTCGTACTAGCTTCAATCTTCATCATCTTCACTTCAACTTAAACAACATCCTCGAAACATGGCCATCAGTAGCCATCTTTAATCTCAGAAATGGTCATCAGTAACCATCCTTCTTCGAACTCTAACTCTTCAAAGAATACTTTCTTCCAACGAAATCTCTAGCTAACAAATTTCCCCCAATAAATGCCTGTTTCGATGAAACGAGAGAAATAGGCGTTTCTTGTCATGATGAGATTTCGTTTTACTCAATTTCCAAGATACTTAATTACTATCATAATTATTTATGACTCATCTCTCAAAACGTCTTGTCATTTTCGAAAACGTTTCTTCAAAACGTATACTCCCACATTTTGTCATTACTTGTGATCATTTCTCCTATATACTAGGAGTAAGCTAACAACTGTTGGACTGCCGTTGGATTAAATCACCGGTTGCCGCGTGTCTTTGACCTTTATTCAAAAAATTTGAAAAGGATTTCACTAAAGCTTTAGATACTTAACCTTTTGCCTTCACATAACTTCACCCTTCATCTTTTTGCAACCAACTTTTAAAAAAGAAATCCCCTTTGATTTAACCTAATCTCTTGAAGCAAATACATCCATGGCGTCTTCTTCAAACACTCTTCAACCTGTTCAAAAGATTCAACATCCCACACATATTGGAAACCAACAATGTATTCCAGACCCAAATGCAGCAGAAATTCGTGCTATCTACGCTTCTCAGGTAATTATTCCCTTTGAACTTTCTGGGAAAACTCTCGCCTACATGGGTCCTTTACCTGGAGGAAATAACCCTTCTCTAGGTAAGTTCTTTCCTGCTTATTATAAAACTAGGCCATTGCTCAGTAAGAACCAAATAGATGAATAGGGTAACCCAATCTTAGCAAAAAATACCCAGGTAGATGATGATACGACCGAAACCAATGTAGCTCTAGAGAAAATTAGGTTAAACTATGCAACCAACTTCCTAAAAGTCTTCAGGTCAATCCCTTTAGCGAAGGATCCTGACCTATATTACGCTTGTCTGGATAAAGTAGAAAGCCAAAAGGCTTCATTTTGGAAGAAACTAGGGATTTATGATCTAATTCAACTTATCCAAAAAGGGCTTAGAATATAATCAAACCATGTTAGTAGCATCAGTGTATTTTTGGGATGCGTCTCATAACACCTTCCATCTTCCTTGTGGAATGATCACCCCTACCCTCTTCGATATAGCCGCCATCACAGGGCTTCGACCAACTGGGGAAGTTTTTGATACCAACTTCATGGATACTGACACAATCCAATTCAATGAAGTGAAAGTTACCTACACTGCTTTTATCCAGAGGTATCATGTCAAAACATCTACTGAAGTTACAGACGAAGAACACGTTGTGTTTCTAGCACTCTGGCGTTCGAGGTGTGTTTTTTGCTCCAGGTCTATCCAGGTGGCAAAAAGGTATCTCTGTATGGCCAACCAGATAAATGCTGGTAAAAAGTTAAACCTAAGCCAGTTAATTCTAGGATTCCTTTATGAGAGTCTTGGTGAAGTAGCAGATCTTATCAAGAATTATACGAGAGGATCTCTCATCTTCGCTGGACCCTTCTGGTTATTGCAACTATGGCTTAATGCCACTTTCGAAGCACACCTTCCATATAAAGGTAGTGTTGATGAAGAAGACACGACAATCAAGAACCGAACAGTCGAAGGGACTAGGTTGGCTTACCTAACTTCTAAAGAAGAATCAGGGAAGCTTCATGAGACTTTCCCATCATACATGATGATGTTTGCTCAACGTTACCAGTTCGAACCTTCTATGGCTCCATTTGTAGAGAGGAAAGTAGGTCCTGAATGGTTCACCCGAGAATTCCCAGCAACTACTCCAGATCAATAAGCTGAATCTATGGTTATCTGGGAAGCTTTTCTGACGCCTAAAATGTTGTATCATCGATTACGATCTCCCAAGAGCCATTGTTGTCTCCTTTGTTACCAACCAAATCTTGTTTCAAGACAATTTAGATTGGTTCAACTTAAGCCAAAATGCATGTATGATAAGAGAAATCACATGTGTTTACACACTTCGCATTTAGCTGAAGACGAATATGAATCAAAGATCTCAAAATATGTTTGCATTACCACTCTCTCTCTCCCATTTCTTTCGAACCCGCATTTTACTCTACCATAGATTTCCATCAATGGTAGACAGATTATTATACCACGCAAATCTTCGATGCTGAGAGCCTTACTCGAGAACTAACTGAAGCTTTTGCTGATGTGAAGGCGAGATTCAAAAAAGGTACTTCGACTCACATTAAAGAAATTCAAGCCTTTCAAAAATTCTTTGAAACTATCTACAGGCCTGATGATCTTAGTCGGACCGTTCGTGAAGCTGCGGTCACTTTACATGAAAAATTTTCTGCTAAACTAGATAAGCTGAAACTGCCCACGTACGTTCGTCCTGAACTACGCTATGAAGTGGCTTTTGAACTTAATCCTCCAAAATTCCCTCCACTACCTAGTGCTGGTTTTGGTGTGGCTCTAAGTCCTCCTTTTCCATACTGGTTTGTGTGTGGGAATGCCATTAAAATCCTTCAGGAACAATCTAAAAAACGCGCTGAACAAGTGGTTACGACTAAGCATACCCTGGATACTTTCAAAGGACGTCTTCATATAGGTCTTGAGCACGTTCGTGTCCTGACTCCAATACCTGAAGGTTGGGGTTTGGACAATCCTTCGAGACTTGAAGCAGCTGCTCAAAAAGATACTGGAGACTTGAAGGGCATTAAAGCAAGTGGGAGTGACATTGTCACTACCAGCAAAAAGCCAACGGTATGTATATATATTTTCCTTATAGTCTGTGCATTTATCTTGAACACTAATCACTTTGTTCAATATGAATATTCTCAGGTTTTGAAGCCTCCAACACCTTTAAAACAAAAGGTTTCCAATACCAGCGCTTCAGACGATGAAGATAAATCTCCTCCTCGTACCAGACAAGCTGCGAAGAAACGACAAAAGACCACCGTTTCTTTATCCAAAGAAAAGGAATCTGGAACTTCAAGGCTTGCTTCATCGAGCGATAAGGTATCTTCGGATGTATCACCTGTAAAGGCTGCTAGTACTATTCCAGTTGTGGAAAGTCATAACTCAAGTCCCGATAACGTCCCACACAAGGTATTGAATCTCATACTGTAACGATTTTTAATATTCGACTTCAATTGCTAAGTATACGTTTTACCTTGTATATACAGGACGACGTAGGCACAGCTACTTCTGATCTTAACACTTCAAACCTCAACATTGATCTTGGCAACCTTCAAGGTATGCATTTGTCTCTTTGATTGACAAACAACTCTTTGATGGCTTCTTGTCCTAACAAACTCTGATTTACGTAACAGGTGTCCCTTAACGTAAATATCCTGTCCTTTCCGAAATCCTCGAAGATGTTCAACCCATCACGACCATCGTCTCCCCTGTGCGTGTTGAGGAAAGTCAATCGAATGACGCTTCTCCAATTACCCATCGAGATGAAGACATGGAAGAAAACCCACAACATTCAAATAGTGGCAACATAGTTGACCAGCCAATTGAGAGTGAAGACACTATCTCTGAACATGAAGATGCAGACGAAACTTCTAATTTGCCTCCACCCGACAATAATGAAACTTCGACCCTCGGGAATACAGTTACTCTTGTGGCTACTTCGAAGCAGACCACTGTAATGCTTACTCCTACAGAACTGGAGCAACTCAAAGATACTAATCCCGTAAGCTTTATCAAGGCTATGATGAATGCTAAGGGTATTTCGCCTATTAGGCTCGAGCCTTCTTCGACTATTTTGGCGGGCGGTGGTAAGGAGAATGATATTCCAACACTCCTTCGTCAGATAAAGGAAAAGCTATTTGAGACCAATCTTATTGAAACTCTGCGCAAGGACTCCACCAGCTGTTTTGGTTTGATCAATCTTTTGAAGAAGGTGGATTTACTCAAGGTCTCGAACGAAGTCTCCGAAGTGATTGTCTCGCTAAGTTCTCTTCTGGATCAGCTTCAAGCTGATAATCTCCGCAAACGGGATGTTGATGAAAAACTCAAGGCGAAAATGATTTCTCACAGTTCTTCGTGGAAGGCTGCCAACGACGCAATAGACAAGGCTAGCGCCCTTGAGCTTAAGCACACAAAGTGCCAAGCATCAAATCCTGGGAGCATAAAACTTGTGAGACAAACATCAAATCCTGGGAGCAAAAAATTAAACGCCTCGAAGAAAAAATAAGCAACGCCAAATCCCGTCAAGAAGAGATCAAACAATCTCAGCAGCATGAGTTGAACGAAGTGGCGCAGTCAGGAATTCAACATCTCGAGATGGTACAGAAGTTAGTGCCAGAGATCGAAGAACTGAACAAACAACAAGCACTAATCGAACGTCGTCTGACGTTGTGGGCCTCTCAATACGCCAAGATGAAGGATAGTCTTCCTAAGGACTTTTACTAATTGTTCCAATTTTTGTAACATCCTTTGAGCTTAGTACTTTGTCTTATTTTTGTAATCAAAATTAGCCCAGGAATACATGCACAATTTCCTTTCCAATTATATATATATATATATATATATATATATATATATATATATATATATATATATATATATATATATATATATATATATATATATATATATATATATATATATATATTATATTTTGCAACTGTCACAAATAATGTTTTAACAATTCTTAAATTGTAAAAAAAAAACTATTTTCCAGCTATCATAATGACCTTGATAGTGTATCTATGTGGCATGATTACTCCTCGCAGCCTCTTTAAGCCTAAACTTGACGTTTCCACTCCCTTAGCCGCAACCATCATTAAATGATGACATCACTTTTCAAAACGTCTACTTGGGACGTGCGTGTATCAGTTTCTATATGATTACACTTCAACTTCCAAGGCGAGAAACAACAAAATCCATAACTTCTCTTGGGGAAACCAAACGCGATCCAATCAAAACTTAGAAAATGACCATTCTTTTATGGCCAACGTCCTCTATATAAGCCTTAGTATTCTGCTTATTTCTTCATCCTCTTACCATACTCTTATCAAAGTTTTCTCTCCTCCTCTTGTACTCCTTTAAATACAGAGTTTGAAGAACTTCTTTTTTGTACTCCCTTACTCAAAATAACACAACCTTTAACTTACACTACCATCAGGTCCTCCATCAAAAAGGAATTCAAACTCTCTGTGGAAGAGTTTGATGAGAACCACATCAATGTTGACGCACTCTTTGCCAACAAACAACTCCAGTTTTACCAGGTTATCCTGGAGGGGTCTGTTTATCCAAACATGTTGGCAGACTTCTGGATGTTTGCGTCCCTCCGTGATCCAGAAGGAAGAACCACCATTGTGTCTAAGGTTCAAAGAGCCCCATATTACCATTACTCCCTCAACTATCTCTGAACTGCTGAGATGCGATAATCTTGGAGAAGCGTTTGATGATAACTCCATTAACATGACTACCTCTGATGTCTTGAGGGCCCTCATGGCTAATGATCCTTTTAGTGCTAAGATCATTAGGATTTGGCATCAACTTTTAGTGGGCAACTTTCGCCCTTGAAACCAGGACCAAGACAGCATCATGATGGAAGATCTAGAGTTCATACTCTGTGCTCTCCGGGGAAGGAAAATCAACTTTCCATTGCTGATCTTCAAACAGCTTGTCGAAGCGGTTGCTATGGCTGCCTCTCGTCAAGGCATAGTGAAATGCCTTCCTTATGGAAGGTTGTTGTCCTATATGTTTATCAAAAAGGGTATAGTGAGGAGAATGCGCATGGAAGGATCTCTAGATCTTTTCAAAGCAGAAAGCTTGCCCCTGCTGTCCTT
This sequence comes from Vicia villosa, assembly GCF_029867415.1. Classification (NCBI taxonomy): domain Eukaryota; kingdom Viridiplantae; phylum Streptophyta; class Magnoliopsida; order Fabales; family Fabaceae; genus Vicia; species Vicia villosa. The sequence goes on from NW_026705757.1 coordinate 230,842, forward strand.
GGAAGGTATAGAGCAAAGGATCAACTAAAGGGTGCGTTGTTTGAGGCTTTGTTGGAGGCGTTATAGGTCTTAGTTTTATTGTTCATAATTTTGAACGCTCCTTTTGATAGCTTCTAGCGTGCCTCTATTTTTGTAGCCTTTGTTATGCATGGAAACACAATCTTCCAAAATGAATGTACTTTTCTAATCGTAATGAAATATATTTTGACATTGCTCTGTCTTCTTACTCTATTTACCACATATCTCACTCAGACACGAAGCCATTTTGGTGCTTGTTCAACCATTTTGGCCTATGTAGCATACTTTAAATATCTACGTTTTTGCAATTTTTACTTCGTGCATGATTGGTTTGTTTCTTTTCAGATACTTCCCATTCACTGTTAAAATCCTGCGATATTCTGCCAATTCTTCTATCTCATAAGCATTATTTGAGAATACTTTTAAGATTCGAAAGGGTCCTTCCCAGTGTGGGGACCATTTGCCTAAAACCTGATTCTTTCGATCTATACGTAAAATAACATTCCAAACTAAGTCATTATTGATAAATGTTTTACCTTTCACCTTTTTATTGTATGCCCTCGACACCCTTTCTTTTTGTCTTTTTATCATTTCCAACGCCCGAAGTCTATCTTCGTCCAGATCAACTAATTCGTTCATCATCAATTCCCAATACGTGTTTGGGGGAATTTTTGCTTGTCTTTGGACCCGGACTGATTGCAAATATATCTCAACTGGGAGTACTGCATCATGCCCGAACGTCAATTGGAAAGGTGTGGTGTTTGTAGCTTCTTTTGGTGACGTTCGACAAGCCCAGAGTGCTTGGTCCAAAGTTTTATGCCAATTCTTAGGTTTTTTTCCTACATGTTTCTTTATGAGACCAATTATTACCTTATTTGCTGCTTCGACTTGTCCATTTGCTTGAGCGTAGTAAGGTGTAGAAGTAAATAATTTGAACCTCATTTCTTTGGCGAATTCTTGCATCTTTCGACCAGTAAACACTGATCCCTGATCTGTGGTTATACTTTCTGGGATTCCTAATCTGTATATAATGTGTCTTTGAATAAACTCAATCACAGCCTCCTGATCCACATTTGCAAGTGGTATCGCTTCAACCCATTTTGTGAAGTAGTCTATTCCTACTAAGATATATCTTTGACCTTTGGAAGACGTGGGACGAATTTCTCCAATTAAGTCTAATGCCCAACCTCTGAAAGGCCATGGTTTTATTATTGAACTTAATTTGTTTGCAGGAGCATGTTGAATATCTGCGTGTTCTTGACATTCTTGACATCCTTTTGCAAACTCTATGAAATCTTTTAACATAGAAGGCCAATACATTCCATATCGAAACAAAAGCCATTTCATTTTGTGCCCCGCTTGGTGTGCACCACATGCTCCACTATGTACATTTGAGAGTGCCAAATATGCTTTAGCTTTACCCAGACATTTAAGCAAAACTCCTTCAGGGGTTTTCTTAAACAGTTCATTTCCCATCAGGAAGTATGATAAGGCTCTATACTTTACCTTTCTATCTGTGTCTGTCGATGGGTCTTTTAAGTAGTTCACAATTGGACTCCTCCAATCTATATCTGCGAAGGAGTCTATATTTAAAACCTCAAACTCCTCTTTGTTAGCGAAACCTAATTGTGAGTTCTCCAGATCACTTGGAGAAAGCTTCGTTTCCATTGCTTTGCCTCTTACTTCGATCAATTCTTCTAGTTTTTTCTTTGATACCCTGTATCCTGAGGCTAATTGTGCCAAATCATTCGCTTCTTGATTATTCATCCTTGAGACGTGTTTTAACTCCACATACTCGAATTTTTTAAGCAGCCTATTTGCTATGACAAAATACATGATCAAATTCTCTTTGATACATTTGTATTCCTTCGTCAGCTGCTTAATCACTAGTTCCGAGTCTCCTTTAATTTCGACTTTGGTTGCCCCCAATTCTAACAAAGCTTCAAGTCCAGCGATCAGTGCTTCGTACTCAGCTTCGCTGTTAAAGCATAAGGGACCTTTAATCTTGTACTTGAGCTTTGTTGGAATTTCATCAGGAGAAATTATTAGTATCCCAACGCCGCTTCCTTCTTTATGTGTTGAACCATCAAAGTATAACTTCCAAGGCTTCAATTCTACATATTGCTGAGGGTTCTCAACCACTGCATGGTCAACAATGAAGTCTGACACGATTTGTCCGTTCATTGCCTTAAAGGGTTGAAATATTAAAGAGTACTCAGTAAGAGCCAAAGCCCACTTTCCAATTCGACTATGCAATATTGGTTTTGATAGCATATGTTTAATAACATCAAAATGAGATGAAACATAAACATCAACTGGCTTTATATAATACTTGAGTTTAATACAAGAGAAATATAAAAAAAGGCAGAGTTTTTCTATTGCACTATACCTAGTCTCTGCATCATTGAGTACTCTACTTAAGTAATAAATGGCTCTTTCGATGCCATTATCATCTTCTTGAGCTAACATGCTACCTATTGTATCATCTGAAGCTGAGATATACAGGCGCATGTGCTTCTTCCCATTTGGGGAAGACAATTTTGGTGGATGCATCAAATATTGCTTGATTTTTTCGAAAGCTTCTTGATGTTCAGCATGCTATTAGAATCTTCCTTGCTTTAGTCGAAGTAAGGGGGGAAAAAGCTTGCGTACGTCCACTCAAGTTAGAGATAAATCTTCTTAAGAAGTTTATCTTTCCTAGTAAAGACTGTAATTATTTCTTCGTGGATGGAGGCTTTGTCTCCATAATAGCCTTTGTTTTATTCTGAATAATTTCTATTCCCTTTTTGTGGACCACGAAGCCCAAGAAATCTCCAGCCTGCACAAAGAAAGCACATTTAAGGGGATTCATCTTTAAGCCATGTTTCCTCATTCTTTCGAATGATTGGCTCAGATGGTCCAGATGACTGTGATCTGAAACAGATTTTACAACAATGTCATCTATGTATACTTGCATGAAATTTCTATTAAATCATGGAATATAGAATTCATTGCTCTTTGATAAGTTGCCCCAGCGTTTTTCAGACGAAAAGGCATTACAATCCATTCGTAGGTGCCTATTGCCCCTGGGCAACGAAAAGCTGTTTTGGACACATCTTCTTCTGCAATAAAGATCTGGTTATACCCAGAATATCCATCCAACATACTTAAATATTCAAAGCCTGCGGCTGAATCTACTAGCATTTCTGCCACAGGCATGGCCGAATTTTGAGTTGCAGGAAGTTTCAAGCAAATCTAAGCATTGCAATAGCTTCTTGGTGGTTTGTTGAAGCTAATTGAGTCCTTGATACATTCTCAGGTCCTCTCAATCACTCTCCAGACCTCCATTTTCAGAGGTATGTAACTCAACTTTGAGCTCCCATGAATGGAGCTCAATTCATGTGCTTCTTGTTACCAAAATGATCGTTTTTATATGCTGAATGATAGCCCTAAGGCTTTAAGGCTTAATTGTGTGTGTTCATGATTTAATTTGAAAACTTAAAATTAGGGTTCATACGGTTTAGAGCTAAATTCATCAATTATAGTTTAAATTAATTCATGAGACCAATGTAGTTGAATTCATGTTGAATTTCTAAGCAGTTTGGCATTTTACATTTTTTAAATTGATGGAGAATCAAAGAAATTGAAAATCCAGCCATGGTTGTTGTTGAGGTGTTCGAACGAAGAAGATGAAGGCCTTTAGCACCATATCTTCATTTTCAAAAAATAAGTTCATTTTATTTTTAATGGAAGTTGTTCTATGAACGACTAAATCGTTCAGCTCACTTGGTTACCACTTGCACACTTAAGCGCCTTTGACCTACAAACTAAACTCCAGACTTTTGATTTTATTTTGCATTTTTGCATTACAAACTAAACTCCATATATTATGCACTTCCTTCACTCCTTTGACACCACACGCGTGTAGCTGAGTTGGCTGAGGTTTTGTGCATTGAGCCCTAGGGCGTGGGTTCAAGCCTTGAATCCCACTTTCCCTTTAGTTTTACTACTTGTTTTTTTTAGTTTTCTTCTGAACTTCAAAAAAACCATAAAAATATAGTAGAAATATTATTTTTAATCTCTTCTTTTTTGTGTGGTTAATTTATGTTGCCTATTTTAATACTATGATTAAAATCACAAAAATATTTGATTTATCATTATTTACAAAATAATCAAAAACAACTCTTTTAACATATGAAAAATCAACAAAAATATGTTTCCTTTTGAATATTTTTCTTAAGTGACTTAGTATAGTGTTTGTTAATATTTGTTTAGGGTTAGGTTAGAGTGTCTTTGACTTCTTCATGTACCCTTAGACCATTTCTCTTAAAGAAATTGGTATTTAACAATTAAAACTAATTAGATTTAGGTGTATGCTTCAAAAACCTAATTTCCTAAAACCCTAATTTGAAAAATCCCTTAGGTTTAAAACCCTAGCCAAAAAAATTTGCAACATGTTGATCTTTGTTTATCCATGTTTATTTGTGCTTGTACATACTTGTTGATTTTCTAATCCATGCTTTGTACTTAAATGTTAAACCTTGTCTTGTACATATACTTGTTGATTCTATATCCATGTGATTTGTACTTGTTATTATTTTATCTAACCCAATGTTTAATCATCACATTAATCATTCATCATTCATACATGATTTGAATCCAAGGGTTTAGATACATTCATCTCTTGCTTGTTAACACTCACTTGTTTGTTTTTGTACATACATGAGGTATTTATCGTTAATTGTTTAAGCTTGATGTTTTATCCAAAGGATGGGAATGATATTGACTAAATTGTCAAGGTACTTACATTCTTTTCCAATCTCTTTTACTTTTGTGTTAAGTATTTAAAAGCTTTTCACTTGTTTATGGTTTAGGATTGTTAAAGCTTAACCAAAACCCTTTTGTTCTGAAACCTTGGTATTGAGAATAGAATTATTCCCGGTGAAACTATTATTGATCCATTGATCTTGTTTTTAAACCTTGTTGTTAAGAGATGAATTATTCCCGGTGAAACTTCTCTTAACCCATTGACCTTGTATTTTAAAGCTTGGTCCTTCTTTGATTTGTTTTAAAAAATTGTTAAGTATTTTAAAGCTTAACCCTTTTAAAACTTATTAGGTATTTTAAAGCCTAATCACCTTTTAAAACTTATTAGGTATTTTAAAGCCTAACTCCTTTTCCAAAATTGTTAAGTATTTTAAAGCTTAACGTTTTAACCTTATTAGGTATTTTAAAGCCTAATCTTCTTTTAAATTTGTTGAGTATTTTAAAGCTCAACCCTATTTTAAAAACTTGTGAGTATTTTAAAGATCACACCCAAAAAAATTTTGGCCACTTTGGCCCCCTTTTTTCCTTTAAAAAAAAAGAGGAACTACAGAAGCTCTGACTTCCCTATTGCACTTAATGGATATGTAGGCCTAAGATGCGATATCTTATCGAGCTCACTTTCAAAAACGTCTCTTCTCATCCCCACCCTCTATTTCAAACTAGTTTTTCACATAGGTTTTTTTTCACAAAAAAAGGTATTTATAAACAAAAGATAATAACGCAAAAAAAAGGTTCCCAAGGAGTACCATGGATACGAGGGGTGCTTAAAACCTTCTCCTTGTATAGCAAACCCTCCGTAGCCAGATCTTTGATAAGTTTATTAGTTGATTTTCAAAACTTTTGTGGGTTTTATTCGCTCTTTAACCCATTCCTTTTTGGAAACATTAAAGTGCGCGGTAGCGACTCTATTTAAAATGAGCTAAGTCTTCCCATGACTCTAGTCTCACCAATTTCAACGCTACAATAAGCACCGCCCCAATGATTCATCCCTGTTTCTATTTCCAAGTTACCTTTTTTGTTAGTTCCACCCTCTCTATTTCCATAATTAGTAATATCTCTCCTTTTAGCTTGCATTTCCTCGACCTCCTCATCCTTATCATTCTCTTCTTAATTGCATATGCTTTGGCTAGAGAAAATTTGGAACAAGCTTCTACTACAAGTCCCAAAACTTCCATCCTTAGATTTTTGTTCTTTGAGCACCTTTGGAAAAGGGGAATCCCATAGCCATAACCAAAATCAGAGCTCTTGTTCATCAAGATATTTAAACCCCTCTTCGCTTAATTCACCCAGTGCAACATAATCCTTCAATTAATGACCTATTCTCCCACAAACGAAACAGAAGGTCAGGAGTCGCATGTACTTTAAGAACACTTTATGTGTTTTCGCTTTGAAACAGACCAGTATCCCTCTTTTTAGAGGATTGTTCCGGTTGATAGAAACCCTAATTCTCATGAGTATTCCACTCCTCTTGCCTTCCCTCATATCCATCTCCTCGAACAAACCCAAGATCTCTCATATCTTTCGCGCCATAGTCTCAGATCTTAACATTAGAAGTAAGTCATAAATCCTTACCCCAAAGGATCTGAAGTGCATGTTGAGATTTAAGGGTTCTTCTTTGTCGGAGACCCTCTCCATGACTAACAAGTTTCTATCGAAGCTCCATGATCCATTTTGAATCACCCATTCAATTTCTCTCTTCATTGTGGAATTTGAACAGGAGCAGATTCTTGTTTGGCTCCTGGGTTTCCACATTGTTCTTGAGTTTCCATGCTCCCACAATCGTCGATAAGAAAGCTCTGGAGTTAAAGCCATTTTTGGTCCATAGCCTTCCCGCCAGAGACTGTTGAAAGATTTCTTCGCCGCTCACTTCCTCTGCCACCGTCTTCACCCCTTCTTCCACTTCCTTAGTAAGAAGAATATTCTTCCACCTATCTATCGCAACTCCACCGTGTAGAACCAACTAAAAGAGAAAACCAAAAAACCACACCACCAACAGATTGGAGAGGAGCCAAAAGGATCTGGAAAGAAATCCGCCATAAACTCTAGATTTGGAGGAGAAAAGGACACGATAAATTTAGAGAGAGATGGTATGTCTTCTCTCTATAAACACAGTGGAATACAATAGTAATTTATGATTTTCAATTGATGATATGTGTTCTAATAGGTGATATATAGTGAAAAATGTCTATTGTATTGTGTAAAGTTTTGAAAATAGTTACATTTTGTAAAATTATGGTCTACATGTATTGATTTTTAATTTTGTTATATTAGAAGACGAAATCAAATATATATAAGCTTTGTGAATGAATTGACGTCTATATTTCTTAGAATGACAACCTTTTGTTACTTTGATTGGAATAGTATTGAAGAGTTTTTAATAAGGTGTTTTATAAAATTTATTGTTGTGGTGTCTTGAGTCCTTTGATCAAAAAGAAATTTGGTTTAAATGTAATTTTGGTCCTTCTATTTTGTCTTTTTATCGATTTTGGTCCCCCCATTTTTAAAATTATGATTTTGGCCCCCCTTCTGAATTTTGTGTAGAAAAAGAAACAAAAATAGGGATTAATTTTGCAGAAAAAAGCAAAACAGGGGGACAAAAATTGCACAGAAAACTTAAAAAAGTGATTAAAATAGTGGTTTTTAAAATAAATGGATCAAAATCAAGAAAAAAACAAAAATAGGAGTACTAAAGTTGCAATTAAACCAAAATAAATTTTTATATTCAATTTTTGAAATTTCAATACAAGTGAATTTTATTTTATATTCTCATTTCACATTTAAGGTCACAAAAACAATACTTCATCCATAACTATCTAATTAACTTTATTTTTCGTGCGGATAATAAAACAAAATTTTCTAAAAACCTAAAAATTTTCTATATTAAATATCTCTTAAATTTGTTTAAAAAAATTAAGAAAATAAACATATCATTATATGTTCTTTTAATTTATAAATATTTGTTTGCACCTCTTGGATGTGTATTTTATACAATTAATCTTTTTTCATGATTATTATTGTTTTTATTTTTAGATTTCCCTATATCTACTACCAAAAGCTAAAAGAAAGATATACAAATAAATGTAATGAAGTTTAATTAAACTTTGACGTCCATCGAAATTTTATAAGAGATCTTTAATATTAACTCCAATTTTATATATGGCTTCTAGCAAGTTGTAAATGCTAAAATCTAATTAATTGAAGGTGACAAAGCATGAAATTTTAGTATAAAACACACAAATTAATCATACTTATTATATGTTAAGGAGGAAAAATATGGCTCAATTTCTCATGTTTGTTTATGCTCTTGTCATATTTCTTTCTTTATTTTTTGTTGTAACGAATGGTGGTATGTTCTTTTTCATATTTTAAAATGTATCTTATATACACAAATATTATATCTATCACCTTTTACTAACATTCATTTCTCTTTATTCCTTTTACAATGCAGGTCGTCGTAGTGGTCCCATTTCTTGTGTTGAACATTCTGATTGTCCTGAGAAGACCTTACCTCTAGTTATGAGGTGTATTGACAATCATTGTCAATATAGATTGATTGAAGACAATTAGGTCTACAAATAATTATATTACCTCTAAGATTATAATTTATTCCGTGCGTCATAAAGTAAAGTTTCTACTTTATAATTTACTTTTAAATTATCATTTATAATTCTTTTGCCTTCCAAGTTTTATGATATACTAAAACAAATATTTGTATACAATGCAATTATTCTCATTTTCGTCTGCTCATACAAGTTATCTCAAATTACAATGAAATACTTTAATAAATATATGAAATTTATGACTATTATATTGATTATTGCTCCTACATTTTTCTTTTTTTACAAGAACAAATTTAACAATTTTTATTAAATAAAAAGTATTCAATACAAGAAAATATCATATCAACGATATTACGCCTAGATCAAGAATTGACCGCCTTAACTAACGTATGAACAACTAAATTTGCATGGTGTTTAATACACTTGACCTCAAAATTTGGAAAACTAAACAATATACTCTTAATAGATAAAAAAATAAGACTAAATTTCAAACTACCTATCTAATTAGAGTGAATAGCATGAACAATATTTTGGCAACCACTTTCAAAAGTGACATTATTAAGATGTAACAAAATAGCACCTTCCACAACTTCCTTCAAGCCCAAGGCATCAACTTCAATGCCAGACACAAGACCATAATTTCATGCTACCCTGCAGTAACAAACTTACCCAAATTTTCTCTCACACAACAACCACGATTAGTAGTGCTACTATACTATCAATATTGAAACTTGCGTCAATATTGAAATTTGCGTCCATATTGCATTTTAGTCTACCTTCCAATGGCGGACTCTAAACTTCAGTATGGTTGGTGACATTATTTGAGTTTCAATCTATCTTTGACCAGAAACCAATCATGCCAATTACTGCTTCTACATTAGATCTTTAATGTATGGTAAATTTTTGGCTACCCCTTGTAAAAATGGGGGTATTTTGTTAGATTTTTTGATAAACCTTAAAATTTCTATCAATGTAGAAATCAAGAAAGAACCCTAAATAAGTCCCTTAAACCCATATTCGAATACAATTATGAGAATGAAGGCGGAAGCATACCTGAATTTACCGTTGAGAATCACCGAAAGTTTGCAGGTATTTGATCTTCCAAATTGTAAAATTCTGTATGGCTCCATGATTATCCTCTGATGGGGATGATGAGAGAATTCCTGATAAGCCATTTTGTGTTGTCTACAAATGGGGACCATAAACCCTATAAATAACCTTAGGGTTATTTCTTAATTTTCAATAATCTAATTTGGCCCCTCATCAAATTAGATATTGAATTATGGTATCTACACAATAATATTACCTTTCATGATATTTATGCTTTTAACCACAAACGTATTATTAATTAGATCACTACAGTTTTGGCTAATTAAATAATGACCCTAACACATGCAATATTACATTTGTGACCCAAAAATTCTAATTGAATTGTCATTACATTTGTCTTTCAGCAATATTAAATAATAACTCTCATTACATTTGTCTTTCAACAACACCACTCATGCTAGGAGATCCTAGCATGGTGTATTGTGGGACGATTCCACATCCCTCTAGGTATTTGACAAAAGGCCTTGGACGTTGTTCACCTGATTCTTCATATTTAGCGTAATATTCACCGCCACAATCATATTTAACTTTCTTAATTCTTTTGTTAAGTTGATTCTCAACTTTAGCCTTAAATTATTTGAACATATCCAATGATTGAGACTTTTCATGTATGAGAAATATGTATCATATCTATATATTATTAAAAATATAGTTGACCATTCCAAGGTGTAGGAAATGATCCACAAATATCTGTATGTATCAATTCTAAGACATACATATCTCTACGTGCACCATATTTCCATGCTCAGTTTCTCACTACAGATTTTCTCCTAAGATATTTCTTGTTCTTCACTCTGTAGATGTATTCTGGATACATACTTTGATGCTCACTCTGGATGCATACTCAGATGCATACATGGACGCATACCTTCAAGTCTGAAGTTTGATCTATTTATAGAGCTTGATATGTTACCATTGGAATCTAGCCGTTGAGATTTGTTTGAATGTTACTTTGAATGCTTCGTATAGGTTGAACCTTTTGTGACATGTGTTGTTCTTGGCATAACCTTATCCTCAACATGATGATTACAGTTGATGACGCGCTTCTTTGGTTAAACTTGTCTTTCCAATGCGCTGCATGTGACTCGCTTCTTCAATCAACCTTGGGAGTTATTCCATTTAATATTGCAGCTGTTTTGCTTATGATGATGTTTCTAACGGCTTCCCATTTGATTCTAAGCTTTGTATTTTATTCAATTTGTATGGTGAGTTGTAGATTCTTCATTGGTTCATGAGTGACTCTTTTGTTGTTTCCGATTTGTATGTCACTGCGTTGCTTTATCAGAACTTCTGATCTTCTATTCATGTGATCTTCTTACTGTAACAGATCTTAATGTATATTGATATTTCTTTTTCAATTCTTCTGATTCTTCTGATGTACTTTCTGATTCTTTTCTTGTTGTATGTGAGCTTTGATATTTCTGTTTAACTCTTTGAAGATTGTCTTGTTGAATTCTGGCTTCTTGTGATACTCTTGTTGTTGCATATTCTTCTGAATGGTCTTATTCTTCATTGTTGCTTCTTTACTTCTGATTTGTTGATTTTGGCTTGTTTGACGTATTCTTAATTAGAACATCTGATGAATGATGTTTAGCTTCGTCAACTGGATGTTTGATTTCATATCTGAGCCAGTTTCTGATGTAGTCATTGTACTCTTTTTCTGATGAATCATGTATAAGACTTATAGCATAGTGTCATACCCCAAAATTTTCCCACCGTTTTTTAAGGTATCTTGGCATAAGCAATTTCCTCATACACCTATGATCATCAGATACTCAAGGCTACACAAGAATTGGGCATGCTCATCCTTCTCCTAAGCAATAGGTCCCTAACTAGGGTTTGGTTTATTTTCAAGGAAACAAGATTTCTGACATCTCAAAAGGACTTCATGGCTTCCTATATGCTTCAAAGGATCCTCACATCAAGTTTCAAACTCTGATCCACAAGTTTGCTCAGACAAAAAGCTCAAATGTTCAATAGTCGGCCAATTTGACCTAAAAGTCAACTATGGTCAAATCAAAGTCAAAGTTCCTGATTTTTTGTCAACATTCTCATTTTGAAGTGTCATTCATCATCTAATCAATGGTTGATCATGATTCGTCAAGAAAAAACTCGAAGTTGACAAAGCTCAAAAGATTCTAATTAGGGTTTTGAACTAAAAGTCAACCCAACTTTGACTGACCATAAGTCTCTCATACTTTATCATAAATTCCCCAGCCAAATCTCATTCTCAAGGAAATTTAATTCTCTACAACTTTGATGTTGGGTCCCAGACTAAGAAATACGTCATTTGAGAAGATATGAGCCAAAACATTACAGGTCCTTCTAGAAGCTCGCAAAAAAATCTGTTTTTTGTCAGGAGGCATATCATCAAGATAAATCCTCCAAATGGAAAATATGTTCCAAAGGGGCTTGTAGAGGACATCTTGGGCTTTCCAAAAAGTCCTAGAACACCTTCTTACAATAAAAATTGAGAGAGTTATGATTGGTGTAAGTTGGGAAAATTGGAAGAATACATGAAACCATAATTGACAAAATTCAAACTTTTGAGTATTGGGGCTTTTGGTGTTGAGTTCTCCACGTGATATTAAGGTTATAAGGAGCCCATAAACCAACTTCCTTTAATTTTATTTCTTTTATTTCTTTTATTTTTGATTTTTTATTCATTTAAAATCAAATTAAATTCAAATAAGTCATAATTAAATGGAAAAATTATGTGAGGCATTTTATTAATATTTAATCAGATTGTTATTGATTCAAAAGGCCAAGGATACGTGGAAAGCAAGCATGAAAATAGATTTGTATCAAAAAAAGAAAGTTTCATGCAATTTTCAAAACAAGTATTTTCTCAATCAAAGCAATTTCTCCTTTCCAAACTCAAAACCCTAATATATCCTCATATATATACATAACATAGCAGCCCCAAGAGGACACGAAATCGTTACCTCAAGAATACCTCTCAAACCTTCAAAAAACTCAAAGTTCTAGGGCACAATCAAAAGTGATCCTCTGGCCGTTTTTACTCAATTATATGGATTGATTCATCTTCTATAACCTTCCAGCAATTGCCTCAAGTCTTTAAGCAAGCGAAGCCGTGCCCAGAAACGTCCCCACGAAGCTGCACCGATTGGTAAGGTTTCCTGAATCTCAAACCTTCGTTTTATGCCGTATAAATGATTTGGATACATGTATTTGTGTTCATACAAATGTTTGTGAATGTTTAAAACCATCGTGCCTGAGTTTTGACGCATGAACATGGATCCACCATGGTTAGGGCAATTAAGATCTTTTCTTCGAAAATCATGATATAATGCCTTTTTGCCAAAACTAACACTGGATTTGGATTCAGAATGGTCAAATTAGGGGGTTAGGGTACCTTTTGTATATTTGTTATTGCTGTTTTGAAGGTTTTAAAAATGCAGAATTTTCTATAAGAAAATTCGCAGCAAATTCTGCAGCTATTTCCATAAAAGAATCCGCAGGAAACAAGGTAGAAGAAGATGAATAGTAGAGTTGAATAATAGACTGACTGCGTGGCAGGAGGGACACTCCCATTGGCTAGTCAACCGAGACCCATTCTCTCTCTTTTTTCCCATTGGCCGGTCAACGGAAGCTTTCTCTCTCCCCGCTTTTAATTAGCTGCGTGTGACTCACAGGGGCCCACTTTGACTCAGTTTTTTTTGAATTAACCATTGACACACGTTTTAATATTAATTATTTGGTTTTGGCGTTATGTACAACTAGATAAAGCAGCATGAATGGAGAAACGTGATACTCAGCCACCCCTTTGCCCTGGGTACGAGCCCTTCTGGGAGCATCACATTTTCGTTTTTTTATAACATATTTGTTTAGTTGCAGATTCAACAAAGGCCCCAGCTAGTACTCCTTACCGTACACTCTCAAGGGGCTACCACACCAGAATCCAGCGTCCCTCACTTGTTTTTTTTAATCTTTCTTAAGTTTTTCTTTTCTTTTGATAATTAAATTTAGGTTTCTAATTAATTATTAACCAACCACTAACCAAATAATTATTAGGATTAGTTTTTTTTAGTTAGCTTAATTTTTACTAATTAGATTTTGGTTTATCCATTTCACTTAAAATTAAAAAAAAACACAAAAAAACATTTTTCCTTTTAGTTCTTTTTAATTAATTTAGTAAGTAATTAATTTAAATTAGGCTATTGATTTAAAATTAGGTTAATTTTGAATTAGTTGATAATTAATTTAAATTAGGTTATTAATTTAGAATTAGATTAATTTAGGAATTAGTTTACTACTTAAATTAATTTAGGTTTTTAATTTAATCTTTTTAAAAATCTGATTTTTTTTAATTTTCGCGATTCTTCTCATCTCAAAACTCTATGAATGTCGCATGGTTGTTTAATTTCGGATCTTTTTATTTAATTATTTAACTTACGTCTTATTTCAATTTTAGAAATCGATGTATAGGTTGCAAAGGTTTTTTTGTAATAGCGTAGATTTATTTTCCGCACACTATAAACTGCTGATGCTATCTGTTTAGATGTATGGATAATAGGATTGTATGGGAAGATAAAATCAACCGTTAGATCACTAATTCCAAGAATAAATAACTGAATACAACACACTTGCACGCACTCACCTTTAGGGTTTCCCCTCTCAGTTGCCTTTCGGAAAATAATAGTCAAGTCCCTCGAAGCGTAGGGATGCCTTAGCCTATGCTGCCTTCGATTCAAAATCACCACGTCCCTCCGATTCAAAGATCATAGTCCCTTCGATGATGCCTTCGGTATAAATGATCTAGTCCCTCGATTAAACGGTGATCGTCCCTTCAATGGCTAAGGTATCCCTACATGTTGCCTTTATGACTATTCACATCTCATAGGACTTCCTACCCTCTATATGGTATGGATAGTCTCTATGAAGATTCGACGACCCTTCGATGACCCGCACACCCAATGTATAGGACTACCGACCCTCAAATGGTATGGATAGTGCTATCGCTCAAGGAAAGTCTTATAATAGGAAAGACCTTACGAACTTAGGGTAGGAAATCTTAAGTGCTTGCTCACAACAAATGCTTTTCGAACCCCGTTTTCTAACGTTGTCTTTTTAGACATTTTCAAAACAAATGTGTTTTTTCTAAACACACACTACTTTTATCAAATAAATCAAACATTTCAAACAAAAGTGAGCCAAGCAACTAAGAGCCCGTAGATAACTACGGATGAAAAGGGTGCTTACACCTTCCCTTTTCATAACCTACCCCCCGAACTCAAACTCTTTTCAAAGAAGGTCTTTCCTGTTCTTTTATACCTTTCCTAATTGGATAAAATAAAAGTCGGTGGCGACTCTTGCTCATCGCAACATTTTGCTTGTGAAAATAATAAAGTCAGTTCACCGTATTACACATAGTATCTGCACCCTAAATGAAACCATTAGTAATAAAAATGTTACTCACTAAATATATGTTCGTTATCATCAAAACCAGATTCTGAACATAGATTCTCAATCTTGTTCTAACAATCTCCCCTTTTTTATGATGACAAAACCATGTACTTTGGTGGAACAATTTTATGAGATGATAATAATAATAATAAGCCAGTGAATATATTACATCCCTTTTACATGTTCGATCAATTGATTTAATCATCAATAAAATCAATTATTTCTCCCCTTTTTGTTATGTTTAGCCAAGCAACTATTCATCAAAAAAAATTTATTCTTTCTCCCCCTTTTTGTTATCATCAAAAAGCTTTTTAAAGAGGGTTGGAAGGAATTAGATGAAGGAAGATAGTATTCTCCCCCTGAGTTGTATAGTCTCCCCCTGAAGTAGATAATCCTGTGAATTTCTAATTTAAGAAC
Source organism: Vicia villosa (assembly GCF_029867415.1). Lineage (NCBI taxonomy): Eukaryota > Viridiplantae > Streptophyta > Magnoliopsida > Fabales > Fabaceae > Vicia > Vicia villosa. Next base: position 246,180 of record NW_026705757.1, read on the forward strand.
TCCCCCTGAAATAATTTCTTCAGTTTGTTTCTTCAGAAGATTGATAGATGTTTTAGCTATGTATGCGTGTATCATCTTGGAAGATCTGACAGAGTATTCTTTAAGTTTTAGATTTTCTTGTAAAGCAAATAATTCTTATACACAAGTTAAGAATGTATTTAGAAATATTTGTGTCAAGTCAGAGTATTATATCAGAACATGTCATAATTCCAGAATGTCTATTTTCAAGTTTTCTTTTAGATGTATATCATTTTAATCCTTTTTTAATGTTTATTTTACGGGATTCAGATATTTTAGCAAGGAACATCAAAAGTAGTTAAACCTAACACAACTTTTCAAAAAAAATGCAAATAATAACTTAACCAAAGACTACAATATTGAAAGCTACAGACATCTAAGCATATAATAGTTCACACTCTTCTTCCAAGAGAATGCCATCATTGTCCTCAAACTCTGTATTTCAGATAATCTAAACTTATTCAGCAGATACAAACAGAGCGGATATAATTATTCCATAAGGAATGTGAATGCTCTGGCCATATCCAAAGGTTGTGAGAGATTCTTTGAGATGACAGAATATGATCTTTCGAAGATGCAGTGGACGATCATTTTCGAGTCAATGAATGAGGAAATGATCTCTATTTGATAGGATTTGGTGAAAGTTTTCTCTAGGGGTTATGTTGTATAAGACAAACCTAAACAAAACTTGTCTGAAATGAGTCAAAAGTTCCACATTGTTGACGATGCATTTGATATTTCTACTCATAGTATGGTTAGCATTCCAACGATCAAACGACCCAAGACGGATTGTAGATGGATTATGAGCATATCCTATAGTTTCAGCAATGGAATCTTTCGTGATAATAAATGGAATACCATAGATTTTGGAAGTGATGCTGCAATGATCTTCGCTGATGGATGCTTCTATCCAGAAGGTGTTTACGAGATTTGTGAAAACTGGACCATTTAGAAGGACATCATAATTGAACCAGCCTTGCTGTTCTAGAAGTCCCATAAAGTAATCATTTCTTTCAGCTAGACCTATATACAGTTCTTTGATGATGGTGAGACGAGGTTGGAAGTCCATGTAGAGATTTTAGGAGAGATGATTAAGACCAAGTGTCATACCCCAAAATTTGCCCTCTCATTATTAAAGACAAAAATCTTCAAGTGCGAAAATAATTGAAGAGGACATCCTAAGCTTCCCAACAAATTCAAAATTATTCTCAAATAATGAAAATTGAGAAAATTATGGCTGGTAAAAGTTGGGAAATTTTGAGTCAATGCATAAAGTCCAAATTGTGCAAATTCATTATTGGGCCACGGTTTTAATCCAATCACCCCTTAAATTGTTTTATTTCAATTGTTTTGATTTATTCATTTAAATAATTCAAAATAAGGAAAATAAAATAAATTAAACTCTTAGTGAGGTCCAAGCCCATTTTCCTTTTAACCTAATGTTTTCTTATAAATAACTAACAACCCTTATTTTTAACCATTCACCAACCATTCACCTCTACCAAATTCTCCATTCCCATGCACTAACAATCAACAACTCTCATGATTTTACACCCATCCACAAAAAACCCTTTACCACCGTTTCTGACCGTTACGAATAATCTTCCTTCACTCTAATTCTGGTTGCAGCAGAGTGATAAATTTTCCAGCCTATCAGTCGAATTCTGAAACTACTGTTTTGATTTGCTCCGAATTTTTTCCAGAAGTTCAGAAAAAAATCTTCATATTTTCAAAAAAATCTCAAAAAATTTGTAGCTTCGTTATCTTATTTTATTTGATTTTTAATCAAGTTTTATATTTTTTTGATTTTATTTTGATCACTTTTCTATTTTTCCATTTGTTTTCTTAACTGTAACATTGCAGTGGTTTATGAACAGGTTTCCTATGGATTGACCAACTGGAATGAGCTTTATCCCTTGACCTCAAGGAGTATCCAAGTGTTTTTTTGGCCAAAAACCTTTTTGGCTTTTGGCCAAATCAAGTTAATTCGTATTTGGCAAAAAATCTTTTGGTTTTTACCCAAATCAAGGTTATTAGTAACTTTGGCCATAATTTAATTTTCTAAATCCCAATTCTTTTTTTATCTTATATTATTATTATTATTATACTATTAATATTATTATTCTTATTATTAACATTATTATTATTATTATCCTTTTTTGCAGGTACTTCCTTTAGCCATTAACTCTGTTTTGACCAAACACTTTGTTGGCCACTTCCCCATGATGCACCCTCAAGGATTGTCACATCAAATCTTAGCCTCTTCCTTTTGATTTTATTTTCTTCCTTTTTTCTTTTCCTTTAATTAACCCTCTTTTATTATTAATATTTAATTAAAAACCAAAACCTTAAATTTTCTCCCTTAGGTAGATGTTGTCCATTTACATGAATTAGGGTTAGGGTTTTATTTTTAGGCTAATAATTATTTTTAGGCTAATAATTATTTTTAGGCTAATTAATTTAATTTTAGGATTTATTAACCTTTTTTTATAATTTTAATTAATTTAGCCAAATTAGGTTTTTAACCTTAGGTAGGTGTTGCCCATTATTATTCGTTTAGGTTTTTAACCATTTAGGTTTATTTTACCTATTAGGTTTTTTACCCTTTAGGGTTTTTTTACCCTTTAGGTTTGTTTTACCCATTAGGTAGGTGTTGCCCATTAACTGTAGGCTAGAGTTTTACCCTTAGGTTTTTTAGCCACTAGGTTAACCTTTAAGGTTTAGGTTTGCCACTTTTAATCAAACATTAAATTTCTTCAAACGCAATTCTCTTCTCACCTCATACTCCATTGATTGTCGATGTCTTTATTTTTAATTTTTAATTTTATTTAAATTTCGCTGTTTATTATTTATTTTAAATTCTAGAAAATGTGTATAGGCTTGCAAGTTTTTTTGTAATAGTTTTGGATTTTTAATTTCTGCCTTTTATTTTCCGCTCATCCCCAGGTTTTTGGCTATGTAATCCCCCACCCAAAGCCTTGTAATAGCGTAGGATCCTACTTTCCGCATTCATATTTCTGCCTTTCTTTTAACTGCGTGGTTAATAATTTAGGGAGTGAAAACCATGAATTGAATTTAGATCACTAACTCAAGATAAATATAACTGAATTGAATCACCTGATTGTTACACACACGATACCTTTCAAACATTTCAAACAAACAAAGTGAGATAAGCAGTTAAGAGCCCATGGATAACCATGGATGCAAATGGTGCTTACACCTTCCCTTTGCATAACCTACCCCCCGAACTCATCTCTTTTCAAAGAAGGTCTTTCCTGTTCTTTTATACCTTTCCTAATTGGATAAAATAAAAGCCGGTGGCGACTCTTGCTCACCGCAACAATTGTTTGTGAAAATAAAAAAGTCAGTTCTCCCACCGTATCACAGAACTGGGGACTCTGTTGGGGACTAAAGAATTAAATGAGGGGTTACCCTAAAGTTTAGGATTCACTTTAAATGTTTTCAATTGCTTGTCTTGCTTGCTTTATTTTTAAGGGTATTGCTTGGGTGCTACTTGTGTGAAATATTCTAACCCGAATCTCGAGATACCTTAGGTATATGGCATGAGACCAAGGAGACTATACAACACATACTGCTATGGTTGATATGGCAGCCATCGTTAGTGTGACACTTTGGTTTGTCCTGATGTTACTTGGGATCCGGCTTGGGGAAACATTTGGCTGCCGCGTGGTGTCATTAAGCACTAATTTTCCCCTAGAGCCCTGGTTGAACTTGAATTTGGCCTAAAGAAAGTAGCGAGATGGCTGGCTTTGGTTCCGACTGAAGTTGGTTGATACTCGATGCTACACTCATATGGATTGGACTTTTAGGATGTTTTCGGCCGGCGATTCGATTGCTGAACTGAAATAATGCCTTCGAAAAAGGTCAATGATATGAGCTCCCAAAACCCGATCTTTATATAGGACATGTTGAACCAACAAAACTTCAGTGGGGAGGATACTTACCTATGGACTTCATGCAAGCCTCTAAACCTAAGGACACTTGTGTGGCTTATTTGTGTTTACTACTAACCTTTGTTTTCCCCACAGGTTTCGTTTGTAGGATTTCTTTGTCCTTATTATCTTACGACATACCTAATGCATTGCATTCGCACAATATTATGACATCATAACATAGCATGATTAACTAACCCTTTCAAGGATCTTAGGAATTTGGGGAGCACAATTGCAGGTGCTAATTATCAAGGACTGAATTCCTATCAAGGGGAAAGAGGAATTATTTTCCTCTGGCCATATGCCTTTCGAATCAAAGACTCTATACCTATCAAGGGGCAAGAGAATTCATTTTCCTCGATCCATACGCCTTCCAATTCAGAAGAACAGGTATTCTGAATCAGAGGCGATGACCCACTCGATATGGTGAGCTTGATTCTCAAAGAAGGACGTTCAAGGACGAAAGCCAAGATTCTTCAGACGAAGCTGTGTCTGATTTAATGTCTAAATGTCGCAAACTAAATTTCCTAAAGATCCTTGAAAACATTGCATTTTCATTCATAACATCGCGTAACAGGTTTCCATAACAGGTCTCTCATCTTCTCTCGCTGTTTATTTCAGCACAAATGAATCTCGGGCAATCAGTCAGAAATATTCAGGCTCAGAATGCCTAGTTCCAAACCTTGATTCTGAATTAGTCCAAGGAGCAAGACGAGTTAAGAACCTTGTTAACCAAGAAGCAGAAAGATCAGCGTAGGCAACAGGGTGGCCAACATACTTGGAAATCCAAAGCCAAAAGGTCATTGGCTCCACGACACATGCCATTGTCTTAAGCTTTTCAACACCTGCTCAATCGGAGTCTGATAAACCTACTGCTTCCATACTCAGTTCCTATCAGTCCTGCTCCTGGGTACAAGTATCGTGCGAGATCTGCTTATCATTTGAATAGTCTTGGTCATGATACAGAGGATTGTGGACCATTGAAGCATAGGATTCAAGACTTAATCGATGACAAGATCATTGATTTCAACTCACATGAGGAACCTCGTATGACTGGCACTGTGTACAACCAGAAAAGTCGTAATGAATGCAACCAATCTGTGGGGGCAGTTCTGATCTCCACGCCGACGCTACAACAAAGTCTTCTAAACAAGCAAGACACGCCTAAGCGTCAGTTCACAAGGATCAATAGGTCACTGGCTCAGGTATTGCAATATCTGCTGAAGGCAAACTTAATTACTGTAAGGGATTCTCCCGTGAAACCCAACACTTCCGCTCCTAGCTATAAGCCCGATGCAAGGTGCGCATATCATTCTAATAGTCCTGGACATGACACAAATAATTGTTGGTCGTTGTCATACCCCAAAATTTGCCCATACTTTTTCTCCTATTCAAATTCAAATCAAGGTACAAAGCTCCAAGACACACTCTCCTATACAAGGCTCTGAAACTAGGGTTTTGCTTATTCAAAGGAAAATCAGTGAATCAATGGCTCCAAGGCATCTCATGTGGCTCAATATACCCCACATCATCTCCATGACAAGTATCAAGTCTCATCTCAAATGCTTGATCACTCAAAAGTTCAGAAAGACAACAGTCGACTAAGTTAACCTAAAAGTCAACTGTGGTCAAAGTAAAGTCAAAACTCCTGATTTTTTGTTAAGATCCTCATATTGAAGTATCATTCACCATTTGATCAAGAATTGATCATGGTTCATCAAGGAAAGATCAAAAAGCAACAAATCAAAAGGTTTCTAAATTAGGGTTTTTATAGGAAAAGTCAACTAAACTTTGACCAGCCATAACTCCTACATGGAACATCAGAAATTTTCCATCCAAAGCTCATTTTGAAGGAAATTTGATCCTCTACAAAATTGTGTCTCACATGACAAGTCTAAAAATGCTTCATTTGAGAGATATGGATCAAAAGATTATAGGTCCTTTTTGAAAGTCAACCGAAAGCAGTTTTTTGTCAAAGCCAATATCATCAAGATAAATTCTTCAAATGGAAAAAAGTTCCCAAAGTGGCTTGTAGAGGACTTCTTGAGGTTTCCAAAAAGTCCTAGAACACTCCCATACCTTAAAAATTGAGGGAGATACGCCTCGTCAAAGTTGGGCGATTTTGAAGGAAATATGTGAAATAAAAGTGGTTCAAAATGGCTATTTTTGCAAATGGGCCTAACTTTTTAAGCTCTAATGTTGATCCACACGTTTTTCAAGACTCCAAATATTATTTCCACAAATTTATATGGTTTATTTGATTTATTATGAATTTTTATTCATTTTAAAAGTAATATAATTCATGTTAATCAAGGGAAAAATCAAAGAAATAATTTAAAGACATGTTCCAATCAATTCCAATCAGCATTTACTCCATATTTCAAATACAATTTCGTGTGCAAGAAGATTGGAGAGAAAAAGAGCATCTTGGGCAAGTTTAGAAAGTTTGGAATAAGATTTTTCAATCAAATTCAATGGTTGATCCAAAGAGATTTTGGGAAATATTATTAACCTAATTTGTTCTGTTTTAAATACCTAAGATACTCAGACGAAAAAGAGGTTGAAAAACAAGGATTGCAGGCAAGAGAAATCGTGAAATCTCAGCAAAAAATCAAGAGAACAATCTCAATTCGGTTTCAAGCCTGGAAGAGAATTCAGGGGCATTTGAAGACCTGAAAACGATCCTTGAAGGTTTAAGAAGCCATTCCAATCGTCCGCAAAGCCTGGAATATCACGAAACTCCATTGCTATCACACGGTTTGCTCATGATTTTTTTTAATCCGATTTCGTAAATCCATGAACTATAAATGCAATTCGTTTGTATATTTGTGTTCATCCTTGTGTCCGCAACATATCTGGATATGTTAATTTAAGTATTGTTGCAGAATCAAGAAACCACCATTGCTAGGGTTCGTGTGTTCCAAAAAGGGGTTCTGAATTAGAGTCGATTTTAGACCCAATTAATAGGTTCTTTGGGCTCGTGAGATATTTTTGAATTGATCTGGATTATTGGTGTGCTTCGGTTCATGTTTATTTGCAGGATTTAGGGACGAAGAGCTAAGGCCACGCTTGAAAACCGTGGCCAAAAGCGTTGCTTATTCTTCATGGTATCAGCGAAGAAGAAGACTCCTTGGCGCGGTTTCCGAATTTGAATAATTCATTTTTGTTTATTTTGTTTAAGTGTTGCATTACCAACAACAGATAAATCATGGCCGAGTGGTAAAGGGGAAGCGTATAGATGCGTGATGTTGGGGGTTCGAGTCCCGCTCCCAACATTGTTTTGGGTATTTTCTTTGAAACTCTCCAATTGCAGTTCCAACGCGTCTCACGCGCAAGTGTCTACCATGCACCTCTCAGTCCTAGCCATCAGATTACCACCCCTTCTAATCCAGCGCGTCTGAAGAGATAAGGAGATGAGGATACACCATGCACCTTCAGGAATCAACCTCACCAGATCCCTAACGCCCAGCTATGTCTTCTTCTCTTTTTTTTTTCTCTTTTTCCAGCCTTTTATTTAATTGTTTTCTTTTACTTTTATTTGTTTTTTTAAAAAGTAAATTAACCACATTTAATAAATAGAATTAGGTTTAGTTTAGCATAGTTTCTTATAGTATTAATTAGGTTAATAATTAGTTTTGATAATTAAATTAGTTAATGAATTAACTTTAATCTTCAATTTTAATTTAAATTAGGTTTATTAATTTAGTTTTAGACTAATAAAAAATTAGGGATTTTATTTAATGCAGGCTAATTAGTTAAATTTTGTGGGTTTATAATGTTTAAACTCGATTTTATTTTTTCAGGCTTGTTGTAAACCGTTACTCATATTTGCCTGGCCTTTATTTATTCTATTAACTATGACTAACTTATACCCTGATCAGGGTTTACGAAGATCGTGCGTACACTCAAAATACTCCTTTTTTGTGCCTTTTTTCAGGACTGCTCTTCCAATACACTCCGACTACGCGCCTGACCAAGATCCGAAGCTAAGTATTCAATTTAACTTTTTAGTCTATTTTGTTTCCTTTTATTTTAAGGTTTACCTTCCGAACTCCGCATACACTCACATCTATTTTTTGTCTTTGTCTTTGCCCTTTTTCAGGGTTAACCCTGAGGTTTCCTCCGACCGCCAACCATATCAGATCAAATTAAAGCTAAGTGCTATTTTCTGTTCTAAACATTTATTTATTTAATGATATTTTTATTTATTAAATTAGGGTTAACCCTAATTGCATCTGAACCGATAATACACTCACCCTATCTTTGTTTGCCATTCTTTTCTTTTCAGGGTTTGCCTATTGCCAAAGCTTTGAATATCGGTACCCCTAAACCCGGATCTTAATTATTACTTGTGTTAGACTTATTTATTTATTATCCCGCTGGTTTCATCTCCCCTTTCCTCCGCTGGTTTCTTTTTCCCCTTCCCCGTATTTACTGTTAATATTAATTGTTGTGGTTAGTAATCCTAGGGAGTGACAACCCTGAATTGAATTTAGAATCATTTAATTACAAGATAAATATCTGAATCTAATCACATGATTGGTGCACGCACGCACACTTTTGGGGTAACCTCTCTGTTGCCTATTGCCTGTTGCCTTGTTGCCTTGTGTTTTTTTGCAGAATAGCCAGTCCCTCGAATACGAGGATACCTCAGCCATGTTGCCTCGATTTAGATCATAAGTCCCTAATGATGCTGCCTTCGATACACTAATATGATCTCGTCCCTCGGAAGTTGCCTACGAAAGGCTGAGGTATCCTCTGGCTGCCTACGAAAGGCTATTCTGGTTCTTCCCTTAGACTACATGCCTCTCTATGGCATGGGAAAGTCTTATGGCGAACGAGCTCTCGATGACCCTTCAACCTCCAAATGAAAGGCTTCCTGCCCTCTTATGGCAAGGATAGACCCTTTCACCCTAAAAGGCTAAAAGAACTTCTTTTTCAAACTATAAGGTAATTGCCCCTAATTGCTTTGCCTTGCTCTAAAACTTTTTTTCATATTCTTTCTCATAATCCTTCAAAATGGCTACGCTCATTTACGAGCTAAAGTCCATATTCTTTTTCTTCTACATTTCTGAAAACAAAAGAGCAAAGCAATTAAGAGCCCATGGAAAACCATGGGTGCAAAGGGTGCCTTACACCTTCCCTTTGCATAATTACCCCCCGAACTCAGTTTTCTTTAAAAAGGTTTTTTCTGTTCTTTTAGCCTTTCTGATTTAATTTGGATAAAATAAAAGTCGGTGGCGACTCTTGCTTAACCGCGACATTTCAAATAAAGTCAGTTCACCGTATTACAGTCGTTGAAGAATAAGATCCAAGATATGAATGATGCTAGTGAAATTGAGTTCAGCCCTCCCAAGACTCCTGTGGTGATCACCGCTCCCATGCCTAGTCATGACAAGACTGATTGATGTCTAGATGGACGAACTTTTGGATCATTATATCTACTTTCATTTGCAATTTCTATTCTGTTTGTTTAAACATTTGACTTATGATAGACATTATCTGTTTTAATAATCATCATTAGTGCATTGCATATGTTTGTCTTGAATAAATCATTTCGCTATCACTCATTTAAATTGTGTCTTTACTTTATTTATGTTTTGTGATATTCAAATCCTGCTAAGCTGTAAACCTTTTGAGGGAGGATGACAAAAATGATACTGCAACCTCATACAGTATGCTTTTGAACAGACTGTGCTGACGATGTACATGCATTGTTTCAATTCCTAAACAGTGGAGATATAAGGATGTTAATCCCTAGTCAACCCCCTTTGAGCCTAAGGTGTAGAAGTTTTTCTTTCGCGTACAAGCTAAAACCTTTAATCATAACCCGGGGAAGGGTAGATTCTCAGTTGACTCAATCATGCCATTTGTTATTCAACAAAATCAATGATGGATTCCCGTAACCATTAAGTCAGGCAGTCAACATCTGTGAAAAAGAAAAATTGTCAAGTCAAAACCTATGAAGGAGACTTATCGAAAATCAAAACATCCCGCTGACTGTAATCTCAAAATAAACAGTTCATGCAAAAGTTAGGGATAACAAAATCAAGGTCAAAAAGAGGTTGCTAAAAATCCTCGACAAAAGAAGGTATTACAAAAAGGGATGACCGCCTGTCTAAATAAACTTCCAGTACTTTAACCATCATCAAATGTCAATGTTAAGGCTTCAAGACCTGCTTGAACTTAAATGCAAAGTTAACTGAGCATAGGATCGAAGAACATCACGAAGATTGGGATGGGTATAAATAAACTTTGAGCCATTATCCTTTGTTTCTTAAACTGTGAACCAAGCCACGTTACAACCCTTGAAAGTCCTAACTGAAGCATGGTTAGTTCAAAAGCATACTGCCACCAAAAAGGTATTCTGACTCCTTAAGGTTTACCACAAATGCTGAGTTGATATTTCGTTTTTACAAACATCAAGTTTTTATAAACATCACGCTTTTACATCTCTTGTTTTAATGTTTTTCAAAAAAACAAGATAGACATATGCATTGCATCTTATGAATTGATTATTAAACATATTTTGCTATATAATTTCAAATGTTAGAATTAGGAAGAATTTGCACAGGGTACAACTAATGACCAAAAGTTATCTCGACAGACGAAATCATTTCGGAAGCAATGTCTCCTACGTATACAAGGGGCATGGCACAGTTTATCCAGTCGATCTGGGGCAATCAGGTCAAGATTCCGAGAATCTCTCAAGAATGCCAAACAATCAGGGGCATGCATCCAAGTGGGTCTGAAGCTACTTCCCAATCGACATGGGGCATTGTCCTAAGTCTATGATTACTGGGGGCATGTCATCCATAATACACATCTCATAAAGTCCCCGCGAGGTGAATCTCTTCAAAGTCCCTACTAGCTAGGGCAAAGCTATGCAAGGCCAGTTTGACACTTTGATCAATACTCATTGGTGTGTTCCATTCAATACAAGTCCAGGAATGACAATCACTATAAATACTGGGGGAAATGTTCAAGTCATCCATGCTTTCCCACAGTGCCGGTTTCACAGGGAAATATCCCCACAGAGTAACCCTCGAGAAGATATCTTCAAATGTTCTCTTCTCGACAGTGTCGCACGCTCACAAAAAATGAACAGAGTCGCCACCAATATATTTATTCCATAAGGGAAAGGAATATCAGAAAACCTAGGAAAGGATAAGAACAGGGTTTTGCGACCAGAGAATCTAGGTACGGGAGTCGGTTACGCGAGGGGAAGATATTAGCACCCCTCACGCCCATCGTACTCGATGGTATCCACCTATGTTTGTTTCTATCTAAAGGGTGTATATCTATGTCTAAACCTAAATGTGAAATGAATACAGAATGTAGGGAAAAGAAAGAATTGTACTCGCATGGGCCCTACCCCGCTGCCTACGTATCCTTACCAGGAATCAGAGTTACCGTAGCTCGGCTCACGATTTTCTGTTTGTTTTTGTGTTTTTTAGTTGGGCGGAGTTAACGCTCGCGCTCTTGCATAAGGGGACAGCCTAGGATGCAATAGAGCGGAGATAACAATGCCCTTAAGAAAGGAGAGAAGAGAGAAAGTTTGAGTGTTTCGAGGAAATCCCTAAAGCAAGGGAAACTCGAGTTACTCTTTGGTTTGTGTCTTTTAGAATTTGGGAACTTACGCCCGAATGGAACCCTAAAGCAAGGGAAATCCAGGCACTCGAATGATTCCCTAAAGCAAGGGAGATCCAAGCTTCCATTCCCTTTTTAATGATTTTCAATTTGATTATTAGTGTTTTAAGTATTTTCTTTGTATTTTTTATGGGGAATTTATTCAAGTATTTTTAGATGTTTTATGTGTTGTAAAAGAAAAAGAATGAAAAGAGGGAACTATTCCTAGCTTCTACATCTATGTTGTGAATTATTCTAATAGAAAATGAGGAAGAAAAGTTCATTTAAGCATTTCACAATATATGGAAAATATTCACAAAAAGAAGAGAATTAAAAATCTAAACTATTTATGAAAATATTTACAAGCAAATGGAGGAGATTATTCACAAAACAAATGCATTTTATTCATGTAGAAACTATTTTTGAATTAAAACAAAAACTATGTATCTTTTATTATGACTAATAGCGAATTAAAGAAAAAAACAACAATAAAATTCTAAAAAAGATTTCTAAAATTCTAATTAGTGAGAAAAAACTATTATTTTTATTGATTTTTTATGAAGGAATTTAAATGTCAAAATTAACCTAAAAAGTGGCCTAAGAATCTAACAAGTTTTATTGATTTTTGCGTTTTATCACTAAGAAAAATAATGAGAGAAAACCATGTTGAAGACCTAAATTCTAATGTGAAATAGAATGGAGTCAGGGGGTGAAAAATGAATTCAGTGGTGCATGTAGGAACAAGGCGCAGGGCCCAAATGGCTGATGGTCCATAGGCATGTTTTTTGTTCTTTCGGATTTTTTTATGTCAAAACTTGAGTGAAATGGGCTAGGGGTGTATCAGCAGTTCGGTGCCAAGGCCCATGGACATTCTTTGTTGTTTGTATCACAAAACAGAAATAACGTGATTGGGCTCGGGGAGGTGTGAATTCAAAATTGGCCCAAGATATTATTGCCTAGATTGGTCCACTACCAATTTTTATTCAGATTTCGTTTTTTTATTCAAAATAAAACAATTAAAGAAATATAAAAGAAAAGTAAAAAACAAAGGGGATTAGGGTTAGCGATTGTGACCTCTCAACTCTCTTCTCTTCCCCTCTCGTTGCGCCGCGACGGAGTCTCCCTCCCTTCTCACCGATCGACTCTCCGTCTCAGTCTCTCTCCGATGAAAGGCTCGGATGAAGAACTCTACTTCTCCGATGAACTCAGACCGCTCTCCGCCTCACACTCTTGGCCTGAAACCTCTCATCTCTATCAGAATTCGTCCGGAGCGTCTTCAGTTTGTTGGAGCTTTGGATTAAGCGCACGATTTGCAAGTTGAAGGCGCGTTGCGGGATTGCTTATCGCAGATGGAGAATTGATGATTGGAGATATGAATTCAAGTAAGCACGCTTTACTCTTTTTCTTTTTTCTGATTCACACTTCTTCTTCCTCTTCTTCTATATCATTTTTCTGTGTGATGTGGTCGCTGAGTGGTTCTTGCGGGTGTGAATGAGTTGCAGAGAGATTGAGTATTGAGAGGTGGATGATGAAACTCTAAGAGTTGTGATTCCGAGCGTGTGGTGAAGGTTGGGGAAGACTTTGAGTCAGAGAGAAAATTTGAGAGGAAAGCAGAGAGTTCTCGAAGATGATGAGATGGATTGAGGAATGAAAATGATGATGGAGAATGGCGTGGGAAGAAGATGAATGGAGGTGGTGAATGGAAGAGTGTGTGAATAGTGAATGTTCAGAGTGAAGGTTGAAGAAGGTGGAGACTGAACATGGTGGGGAAGATGGTGAAGAAGGTGGAAGAGATGGCGTGAGAGTTTGAATTGTGGAGGGAGAGTGTTTATATAAGGATTAGGCTTGGGTGAGTTAGGTTTGGAGTGAGGTTTGGAGTGAGGTTTGGAGTTAGTTGAAGAGGTTTGGGGAAAGTGATGACTAGGATCGGAGGGAACTGAATTAGTTAGAGGTTTGAGTCAGTTATGAGTGAGCTGGGAATTCTGTTAAATTCTGTTTTGATTCGGTTACAGCCTGTTAAAGGGTGGTTATAAAACAGTTATAGAGAGTTGGGAATTGAAACTTGAAAGTTAGTTACTGATTCCATTAGGAGGTTTATGACAGTTAGTTGAATGGTATGCTGAGCTGGAATTGGTTGAGTTTTTTTGGTTACTTAATATTCTGTTTTTTCTGTTAGTAGTTAGTAAGTGAAACTGTTAGTAGAATTCAATGTTTTAAACTAAAAGCTGAACATCCCTGTGGTTAGTTACAACTTGTTAGTAATTAGGAATTTCACTAAAAGACTGTTGAGGGTTAATTTCGAATGCTATGGTACAGTTAGATGTAGAAACTGTTTGATGTTAGAAGTGAATTGGTTTGAAAATGATATGAAATGAGACTGTTTTGGTTTAACTCGTATATGCAGGTTTTCAATGGAGTCACTTGGTAGATTAAACACACAGCATGGGATCTGAACCTGGATGAATCAACCGTTGCCAAAATGAGACTGACTAGCCGTGTGGAATGATGAGAAAACTTAGAGTTTGGAGGGAAATAGCTCAGCTCAGTAAGTGAAGTGTTAAGCTTTGATATTTTGTGCTTAGCTGATTATTTTCTGAATCGTAGATGATACGTCTTCGCTTCTTTTCTGACCTGATGTTGGTTTTCTTGATTTATATGTAGCTAGAGTTTATTTTGGTAGGGGCAAGTTGGCATAGCATGGAGGAGGTATTGGACTGTTAGTTAAAGGTTTGTAATTTTCTGTTTTGGTTGTTATAGGAGAATTGGTTAAGGGCTGAACCGGTTAGCAATGTAGTGATAGGATTTTGGATCTATATGAATGCTGTAGGTTTTTATGAAATGGATTTGAACTTTCATTTTGATTGTGCTCATGTATGTGTGAAAGCAGGGCTTTAGTTTGGTATTAGTTGTTGTATGGTTGTATATGTGACTGGTTTCTGTTAGGAGTTAGATACAAAAACAGTTGGATGTTATTTGGTAGTTGGGATGCGGTTATTCTCTTGAATTGCTGTATGTGGTTGTTTATGTAAAGCTGAGTTTTGTAGGGGTTAAAACGTTGGGGAAGTTTGAGTATGAGCTGGGAGTTAATTGACTTTTCTGTTGTGAGCTGAGCTATTCCTCTGATGCACTGCCTTTTTCTTTTGTAGAAACTAATGCCAAGTTTTTCTGAACTGAAATTGAATACAAATGTATGGTATGTGCAGGTTTGATCATGGTTCATTAACTGATACAATGCCTGTTTTGATAAGTTGCTGCTGATCTTTTTGGTTACTTTTTGTTATGGTTGTGTGCAGGATTTCACTGTATGAGGGGCAGAAGTGGATTCGACTTGACATATTTCCGTGGACAGAATTGGAACAGCAATCTGAGTTGAATTTTCAATGATGATGAATGGCATATTTTATTGTAACTTTTGTAAACAATTGGATTTGAATGAATGAATCTTGTGTGGCTCCATGTTCATTTCAATGTGCTTACTTGAGACATCCTTAGAGATTTTTGTAAAATTGAATCAATCATGGCATATGCTTCCAACTTACTCGTGTGAATGAAATCTGGCCTTGGACACTTGGAACGTGATTAAACTGAAAGTCTTGAATAATTGTGAATGTCTCTTTTCCAATTGAACTCCTTTTCCATGTTTCAACCGAACTTTCGATCCTTTTTGCAAATTGGATGATTCACTCTTAGATAAAAAATGAAATCATGTAGTGAATCTTGAATTAAACTCTTTGTATTGATTTATGCCTGCATCTTCGAATAAGTTTCGAACATAATCAAATAGTCCCCTGATATCCCATACTTGCCATGCCCTTGTATTCCAACCCACCTCAACAACAATGCATTTGAAGGAATCCTTTGTAGATACGAATTGATCATTGTTGATGTACTTGTAGCTTGAAGAAGTATGTGAATCAACCATAATATGCATTTTAGTGCATACAGAGAAACCAGACGAGACAAGCTTATCTGAAGTAGAAACCTCAAAGCTATAGAGATACCCTAAGCTTTCAAAATCCTTGATCCCAAAGCCAAGTTATTGATTAATGGTGCATGTTATGTTAATGACCTAATGGGAGGTATGTACATGAGACTATGAAATGCATAGGCCTAAGCCAGATAAAATTGAAAGAGTAGGACAAATTTGGGGTATGACAGACAGAGACTTAGTCCCCCAATGGAGTTTACATCTTCACACTGCCAGTCCTCCGGTACTCTTCTTTTCTCCCAAACAGGGTTATTCATTTCTCTTATCTCCAGTCAGGGTACATCATGATCAGTCATTCAAATTGTTCTCATCCCCAAGAAGAAGTCAAAGATCTTCGGCTGAGCATCCTCGAGCATGAAGCCAGAATTCCTACTGAAATGGAAGACTTGTACTCCACAATAGTCAGGGATTTATTTTCCCGCCAAACGATACTACAATCTACTGCCGTCATTAACAACATGTTGCATTCATACATCATACATCCCATGGCATAAACATAGCATTGTCATTCATTAAAAAAATTGTCATACAAATCATATGTCATGGCATTGCATAATGAACTTCATTTTGTAGGACAATTCACAGATATTATCTACAAATTAATCAGAATCGCCACAGCAGACGAAAATTCATTCTGATAATCACAGGAGACAAAAATTCATTCTGATAATCATTCCTATCAGTTCTCATCATGTTAGTCCCTCAATAGTATTATTCTACACAAATCTTCGATGCTGAAAGCCTTACTCGGGAACTAACTGAAGCTTTTGCTGATGTGCAGGAAAATTTCCATAAAGGTACTTCGAGTCATATTAAAGAAATCCAAGCATTTCAAAAATTCTTTGAAACTATCTATAGGCCTGATGATCTTAGTCGGACTATTCGTGAAGCTGCGGTCACTTTACGTGAAAAGTTTTATGCTAAACTGGATAAGTTGAAATTGCCCACGTCTGTTCGACCTGAACTACGTTATAAAGTGGCTTTCGAACTTCATCCTCCAAAATTTCCTCCACTACCTAGTGCTGATTTTGGTGTGGCTTTAAGCCCTCCTTTTCCAAACTGGTTTGTGTGTGGGAATCCCATAAAAATTCTTCAGGAACAATCTAAAAAACACGCTGAACGAGTGGTCCCGACTAAGCACACCTTGGATACTTTCAAAGGACATCTTCATATAGATCTTGAGCATGTTCGCGTCTTGACTCCAATACCTGAAGGTTGGGGTTTAGACAATCCATCGACTAACTTTTCCTTTTTTCATTGAAATACTGATTCATATTTCATTCACAACTGTTACTCGAAAGAGACAAATCAAGGAAGCCCCCGTACAGAAGGGTTCTAGAACTTCGAGGAATACCAAGGCAAGTGAGAGTGATTCTACCACCACTGGCAAGAAACCCACGGTACATACATAATTTTATATTCTAATATGTGAAACTTTATGAATATTACTC
Organism: Vicia villosa; assembly: GCF_029867415.1. NCBI lineage: Eukaryota > Viridiplantae > Streptophyta > Magnoliopsida > Fabales > Fabaceae > Vicia > Vicia villosa. The sequence goes on from NW_026705757.1 coordinate 263,219, forward strand.
ACTTGGTTTTAATATGTATTCTAGAGCTTGAAACCTCCAACATCTTTGAAGCGAAAAGTTCCTCAAACAGCCGATTCGGATGATGAAGATAAATCTCCTCCTCGCACCAGACAAGCAATAAAGAAAAGAAAAAGAGCTGCCACCCCTTCAGCCAAGGAAAAGGGATCTTGGAATTCGAAGCTTACTTCGTCAAGTGACAAGGTATCTCCTGATGGATCACCCTTGAAAGCTGCTAGTACTATCCCCATCGTGGAGAGTCACAACTCAAGTCCAGACAACATTCCAACCAAGGTATTTGGGTTTCACAATTTAATCATTTCTTCAAACTCTAATTCTAATGATTAAGTTCACATCTTACCTTGTAAACGTAGGATGATGCTGGTACCGCTACTTCTGATCTCAAAGCCTCAAGTTTAAACATTGACCTTGACAATCTTCGAGGTAATTGTCCGCTCTTTCAAATGACAGATAAACTTCCTGCCCTTTTTCCGTTTTGATCAATTCTAACTGTCCATCACAGGTGTTTCTCGACACAAATCTCATGTGCTTTCTCCAGTTCTCAAAGACACTCAACCTCTTGAACCTATCATTCCGACTGCGTCTCCTGAAGAAAGCCATTCAACTGATGAGTCTCCTCCCATTCATCAAGATGAAAATATGGAGGAGAACCCTCAATGTTCGAATAGTGGTAATGCAGCCGAACAACCAACTGGCAGCGAAGATACTATATCTGAGCAAGATGTTACAGAAGAAACTTCCAAGCTGCCTACACCTAGTTCCCATGAAACTTCGAACTTTGGGACTATAGTCACTCCTGTAACTACTTCGAAGCAGGCCTCTGCAATGCTTACTCCTTCAGAACTAGAGCAACTCAAGAAAACTGATGATGTGAGCTTCCTCAAGACCATGATGAGTGTTGACAACGCTTCGCCCCTTGGGCTTGGAACTCCTTCTAATGTCTTGGCAGGTGCTGGTGACAAGGATGATATTCCTAATTACCTTCGTCAGATAAGGGAAAGGTTTTTTGAAACCAACCTCGTCGAAGCTCTCAGCAAGGATTCCACCAAATGTTATGGTCTAAACAACCTTTTGAAGAAAGTGGACTTACTTCTAGTTCCAGAGGAAGTTTCAGAGGTGATTGTTCTACTGGGTTCTCTGACGGACCAACTCCAAGCTAATCTTCTTCGAAAACGTAACATTGACGAATAACTCTCAACAAAAGTGACTTCTCATAGTTCTTCATGGAAAGCTGCTAACGACGCAATAAAGAAAGCTGACACCCTTAAGCTCGAGCGTTCGAAGAACCAGCAAGAATATGAAGATTGTGAGGCAAATATCAAATCCTGGAAACAAGAAATTGAGTGCCTCAAAGGGAAGATAAAGGATGCCCAGTCTCGTCAGGTAGAAATCCAAAAAACCAATCAGGATGAATTGATTGAAGTGGCGCAATTAGGGATTCGACACTTCGAGACGACACAGAAGCTAGTGCCAGAGATAGAAGAACTGAAAAGACAACAGGCATTGATCGAACGTCATATGTCCTTATGGCAGACTCAGTATTCGAAGATAAAAGATAATCTTACCAAAGATTTTAATTAACCACTTTTGACCTTAGACTATTCTTCTTGTATTCCGTACTTAGTTTATTTTGTAATCGAACTTCCTCCAGAATATATATGCAATTTTATCTTTCAATCTTCCACACATCTGATTTTGCAATTGTCATAAGTAACGTTTTAGCAATTTCTAACAATTGCCAAAATTACTTTATTATCATAACGATTTTAATGATGCACCCACGTGACATGATTACCCTTCGCAGCCTCTTAAGCCTAGACTTGACGTTTCCACTTCCCTTAGCCGTAACCATCATTAAATGATGACATCACCTTTCAAAAACGTCTACTTGAGACGAGCGTGTATCAGTTTTCAATCATGATTACACTTCAACTTCCAAGGCAGGAAACGGCGGAGGCCATAACTTCTCTTGGGGATACCAAACGCAGTCCAATCAACACTAAAAAATGAACCGTTCCTTTTGCCAACATAGTCTATATAAGGCGTTAGCATTCTACTCCTTTCTTCACACTTTCACCAAACTCCTATCAAACTTCCTTCTTCCCCTCACACTCTTTCAAATACAGAGTTTGATAAACCTCTTTGTATTCTTTCCCTAAAAAATGGCGCAACCCTTGACCTACAATACCATCAGAGCCTGTATCAAAAAAGAGTTCAAACTTTCTGAGGAAGAGTTTGAAGGATGTCACATCAGCCTCAGCGCACTCTTTGCTAACCAACAACTTCAGTTCTATCACGAAATCCTGGAGGGGTCGGTTTATCCCAACATGTTAGCAGACTTCTGGATGTTTGCGTCTCTGCGCATAGATCCGGAAGGGAGAACCACCATCGTGTCTGAGGTTCGAAGGGCTCACATTACCATCACTCCCTTGACCATCTCTAAACTGTTGAGATGTGAAAATTTTGGAGAAGCTTTTGATGACAACACCATCAACATGACCACCTACCGTATGTTGAGGACCCTCATGGAAAAGGACCCCTTTAGTGCTAAAGTCATTAAGATTTGGCACCAGCTTTTGGTGGGCAACTTCCGCCCACGAAGCCATAACCTAGACAACATCATGATGGAGGATCTGGAGTTTATACTCTGTGTCCTCCGGGGAAAGAAGATAAACTTTCCATTGCTGAATTTCAAAGGGCTTGTCGAAGCTGTTTCCATGGCTGCTTCTCGTCAAGGTGTGGTGACGTGCCTTCCCTATGGAAGATTCTTGTCCTATATGTTCCTCAAAAAGGGCATAGTGAGAAGAATGCGCAATTTGGGGTCTCTAGACATGTTTGAAGCAGAAAGCTTGCCCCTGCTATCCTTGGAGGGTTTAGAGCAAAGGATTAACTAGAGGGTGCTTTATTTGAGGCTTTGATGAAGGCGTTATAGGCCTTAGTTTTTATTATCCAAAATCTTTTGAATGCCTCTTTTTTGTTTGCCTCTAGTATATTTCTTTCCTGTAGTCCCCTTTTGTTAGTGGAAACATAACCTTTTCCAGAAATGTAATGTATTCTTCCAATCTTAATGAAATGCATTTTGATATTGCCCTGTCTGTGTTTACTTTGCTTACCACATAACATTCTGGAATATAAAGCCATTTTGGTGCTTATTCAACCATTTTGGCCTACGTAGCATCTGTCATACCCCAATTTTTGACCCTAAGATCACACATCATTTGCATACCAATCATCAATCAAGAAATTTAAACCTAGATCTCTGCTTGCAATGTTGTGCTCAATTCATCTGCAAAGGAATCATCGAGCACCCATGTTTTAGTTTGTGTATATTGTTTTACTAACCAAAATACCAAAAATATTGCCTTGTGCTCTTGTATGTTTGTGTTTTGTAGGTACCAAGTCAAAATACCCATCAAAGGAGCATTTTTCAACATTTTCACTGTGCAAATCGATTTGCATAAGGTGTAAATCGATTTACACAACTGTTTCTGCACCAGATTTGCTTCTGCCATCAGTGCAAATCGATTTGCATAAGACAGCAATCGATTTGCATAACTGTTTTTGCCCCAGATTTTGCCTTTTTTCAGCCATGTAAATAGATTTGCATAATGTGCAAATCGATTGCACCAGCACGAATTTGGAAAAATGAAGGCAAATTTCAGCTTTTTGAAGTGTTGACATCATTTGCAAGCATGGGAAGCATGACTTGGTTCTTACATTTGATTTCCTACATCATCTAATCATGTACCCTCATGTGATTGCATCAAGACCATTGGATTTCATTTTTGGCTCCAAATCACTTTTCCAAGCCTAATTCTATTTTCCAATCCTAACTCCAAGCCACAAAATTTCCCAAGCCTAAGTGCTATAAATTGAGGCACTCCCCTCTTCATTTTTCAAGCTTTGATAGCCAAGAAACTTATTGCAAATTCTCTCCTCACCTCTTCCAAACCCATCACTCAAAGCTCTTTTTCTTCCACACAAATTAGTGAGTCACATCTTGAACCTCACTAATTTAGAGCTAAACCTCAACATAAACACTACTTTTCTTCATCAATCGTGATAGATCAAGGCTTGTGGTTGTGTGTTCTTGAAGAAGATTCAAAGTTTGTGAAAGATTTGGTAAAATTCTAGATCCAATCCATAATTCAAGATGTGATCCATTGTTGTTTATGCTTGATGCACCTTTGGTGCTACATTGATGAGATTTGCTTGCTTAATTGATACATTTTCGTGCACAAATTGATCCAAGATCACAAGGTGTTTGGTTTTATGTTTAAACAAGTTTTCTTCTCTTTATTTGCTGTTTTTTTGAAAACTGTGTTGTGCAAATCGATTTACATCTTGTGCAAATCGATTTACATAACTGAAAACTGCGCAGATTTTGAAAACAGAGTTATGCAAATCGATTTACACTCTGTGCAAATCGATTTACAGCTGGGCAGAATGCTTATTTTTGTGGTTTTTGACTTGTTTTTGGTTCTAACTCATCTTCTACTCCATTCTTTTGATATTTTCTTTGAATCACAAGTTAGAGGCCTAATTTCTCTCTAATTTCAATGGACTTAGGGCGTTGATAGGATGAGAATCCAAATCCGCAATATTAAGTGATTGAAATTATGGATGAAAGGAGCTTTTAATGTGGTTCCATCTTTTACTTCTTTTTATTTTGGTCGATGAAAGTCTTAATGCCTTGAGAATTCTTATGGATTCTTGGTAAAGACTAGATCACTCACCTATTTTCTTTTCGTGCGGTATTGCTTTCGGAAGGCGATCTACATATCGTTCTTCTCGCATGCATTAGCACATAAAGTTTTGACCGGCCTCGTTGTAGGGTGATTTCTATATAAATCACTTGGCGATCTGCTTAACATAGCGCAATATTTCGTGTCCCGAATAAAAAAGATCAAATATGGAAGAGAATTGTATGCGGTTGATTTAAGACTTGTGGAGGTTTTTATCGTGTAGTCGCTATGATTTCATCAAGCTTCTGATAAACCCCATTGAATTTAAATCCGAGTACATCATTCACTCACCATCGATCTCCTACTAACTTTGATAACATACTTGACGAGTTTCAAGATGGTTATCTTTAACATTTAACAACTAACTTTAATTTCCGCACCTTTACTATACCGCTCTTTATATTACCGCTCTTTATATTTTTCGCTTTATCGCTTTACTTTATCATTTCATCATATTTACTTTCTGTCATTTTCTCTTTGTCCACTTGGACCATACTTTATTTTTTCGCTAAAACACTAATAAATAATCAAAAATCTAAAAAATACATAAGGCTCTCTTTGGACTATCAGTTACTATCCCTAGCAATTTGGAGATTCGGACTTATGGACCTAGTACCTTTGGACTCATTCTATTACTATCCTGTGATTGTTCTGTCTGTCTGGCATTGTTCTGTTGTATGTTTATGTGTGCAGGTATTTCCTTGAAAGCCCTTGATGGTTAATTCCAAGGCATTGAGATAAGGATTTTACCCAAAAACAGCCGTTACTCTGCCCAATTTTTGTCAGAATCTTAATGTGCTTAATGAAAAAATGGTGCTAAGACAATAAGTTCATCTGGATCCCCAAGTGTTAATGTGTTGGTATTGATAAATCCAAAGGATGGGAAAATTACCTTGGCTCTTAATGTCAAGTGTTGGCTTCTTATTCGGTTAGACCGTTTCTTTCCTTAGCTTTTATTTTATGCATTAGGTTAGCCTCTTCATCTCCTCCCATTCTTAAATTTTCAAAATCTTCTCCCTTTTTCCAAAATATTCTTATGTTTGCAAATCTTTTCAAAACCTTTTTCTTAAAAATATCTTTCGCCCTTAGTGGCTTTTCTTCAAAAGTTTAGACACCGTTAACTGTCGGAACGAGTGGTTATACCCCACGATTTTGAAATTGATTGATAATAACGAGATCTTTTCCGCGTGAGAGAGCTAGTGGCATACTCGTTGATTTTATCCGAGTTGGAGCCCTTCTTTCATTTGCGATGCAAAGAACTTGTTTGTTCTCATGCTCAAAATCAATGGCTGAGTATTTCTCTCTAACGACACCAAAGTGTTTATTCGTTTTAAAACGTTTTTTCCCAAAAGCGGAACTACATTAGCTCTGACTTCTCCATTGCACCGAGGAGGTATGTAGGCCCAAAGCTTAACGCTTTGCCGAGCTTATTTTAAAAATAAAACAAGCCCTTTTTTAGCACACACGACACAGATTTTCAAAAAGGTTCCTGTGGAGTACCACAGATATGAGGGGTGCTTTAAACCTTCCCCTCATATAATCAACACCCGTACCTGAGATCTCTTTCTTGTTTTAAAAACAAAACTTTGGGTTTTACGTTCTTTTCCCTTTTCCTTTGAAAAAATAAAGCGCGGTGGCGATTTCAAAACGGAATATTGATTCGAGTCAATCTCATGGCTTCGATATCAGATTTTCCCCGCTACAGAAAAATGGCGACTTCACTGGGGAACCAGTTTTAAGTGTGTTAAGCCTATTTTTGTTTATCTGTGTGTTTTGTATTTGTATATATTATTGTGTGCTTTGTTTGTTTATTTTCTTTTTTTTTTTTTTTTTTTCTTTCTTTTTGGTGCTCGATGGTTCCTTTGTGATGAGATAAAGTTCTAACCCGAACTTTGGTGAGTAACTTGAGATAGGAGGTGGTAAGACCAATAGTCGCATGTCAGGAGCAATCCTTACCATGAGCGTCATATGGTGGAACCCCAATCAGTGGAGGCCTCATGGAAGGTAGTAGAGGTTGTTACGAACCATCGTGATAACGCTATTACTTTCAATAGTGAGTGTCCGTAGAAGCTGAATGGCCTAGAACCCTTTTTAACCAATCTAAGCCTTTTTAGGATGTAGTGCAGAAACAAGATCAAGTACCAATTTGAGCTTGTTGTCATGCGATACTACGCTCAGACGAGGTCTTTTTAGGCATATTATTGGCGCCCATGAGCAATTGTGCGTGCCGGTAATATCCGATAGAAGATTGAAAACTCTGGGAACCTTTGTAGAACCCGATTGGCAGGTACAAACTTCCCTAGATCACTCCTTGTGGGATGGGTAGACCCATGGCTCCATGCTCGTGACGTCGAACCTTTGAACCTGGACTGTATGATTTTGTGTGATTTGATGTGATCTTGTGTGCTCTTGATTGTGATTGGTGCATAAACCATGCATTCATGCATTCATAAAAAATAACATTCACAAATGGTTTTCAAGGAACTTAGAGACATTTTTTGTAAACATAACAGGTACCATGGATCAAAAGAGAAGCATCAAGAAGCACACTTTCAGAAATTCAAGTGCAAAGGAATTGAAAGAGCTAGCAACTTTGGTTCCTAATCTTGACAACTTCAAAAGTCGTTATGGGAAATTGATTTCTATTTTGAAGACTAAAGTGGAAAAGGGGATTCTTGAGACTCTTGTGCAGTTTTATGACCCGGTTTATCATTGTTTCACCTTTCCTGATTATCAGCTTATGCCCACTTTGGAGGAGTATTCTTATTGGATTGGTTTACCGGTTACGGATGACATACCGTTTAGTGGTTTGGAGAAAGAGCCTCAGGTTGATGAGATAGCAGAACTCCTTCATTTAAAAATATCAGATGTAAAAGCAAACATGACCAAAAAAGGAGGAATTTGGGGGTTGACTTCTAAGTTCTTGATTGGAAAGGCTTCTATGTTGGCTAGTAAAGGAAGTATGATTGCTTTTGAGACATTTCTGGCCTTGCTCATCTATGGTTTGATACTCTTTCCCAACATTGACCATTTTGTCGATGTTAATGCTATTCGGATTTTCATGATTGGGAATCCTGTGCCTACTTTGCTTGGGGATACTTATCATTCCATTCACCATAGGAATGATAAGAAAGGTGGACTTATCAATTGTTGCACTCCTTTGCTCTATAAGTGGTTTATTTCTCACTTACCTCAAGCTAAGAGTTTCCTGAACAATCCTGATGGTCTCTCATGGTCTCAGAAAATCATGCCTCTTACTAATGGGAATATCCATTGGTACAATCCTGCTTATGACATTGGTGAGATTATTGATAGTTGTGGAGAATTCCCTAATGTACCTCTTCTTGGTATACAAGGAGGAATTACCTACAACCCCATTCTTGCAAGACGTCAATTTTGTTACCCCATGAAGGAGCGACCTGCTAGCATCCTTGTGTCAGGAATCTTCTATCTTAATCAAGATGGAAATTCGGATATGAGAAATCGGTTTGTGCGTGCTTGGCACCATGTTGATAGGAAGAGACATTTGGGAACGAAACAATGTGTTGCTCTCAAAGACTACACTGATTGGGTTCAAGCTAGAGCTCATACTTTTCAGATGCCTTATTTACTCGAAGAGCCTTCTCTACCCATTGCTCCACCATTGTCTCTCACTACTCCTGTTGAAAGTAGTGAAGAACATCTAGAGCTCGTGGCTAAGTTGAGAGCGGAAAGAGATGCTTTGGAGTCTGAGAACAAAGAGTTGAAGATACACTTGAAAGAAAAAGATGAAATGCTTGATATCCAAGACGGTTGGTTGATGGAAAAGGAAGATCAGATTCGTCATCAAGAAGAGTTGCTTCAACAACATGGTGAAAAGCGAAAGAGACCACAAGAAGATTCAGTCGCATGGAAGGAAGTTGCTGATAAGCTGATGGTCGAGAATGCTCATTTGAAAGCCTTTTATGAAGATGAATTGGAGAAGCTCCGTAGGAAGCTGCAGAGAGGAGTTGGATCTTCGTCAGAAGTGTTCCCTTCTAGTTTTTAGCTTTTTCCTTTGTTTTGTAATTTTGGATCTCTGAATCCTTTTGTATGCTTTTCCATGATTAATGAAAGAATATTGTTATGTTTTATGATGTTTTTTACTAATGTTTACAATTAATGTCTTAAAAGTTCCTGGAAAACCAAAATAAAGATCATTTGCATTGCATTTCATGCATCATTCTGCATTTTGGTCCTGCTTCCGAAAGTATTCCCGAGGTCTTATTCAGTGTTCTTCATACAGAATCAAGCTGTCTCACCGGTATAATACTCGAGCTAACTGCAAGAAGAAGATGGAAGGTCTTGAACAAGAGAATCGTGAGCTACGTGAAGAGGTTGTTACTTTGAGATCTGGTGTGGATCGTCTCACTGCTCTGGTTGAGACATTGATGGCTGCTCAGAATCAAACTCAGAATCAGAATCAGGTTCCTCCTCCCAATGCCCAAGCTCAGGGTCAGACCACTGTGATTTCTGAAATTGCTGCTACAACCATTCCTGCTATTCCTGTTGGTGCTACTCAGCAACGAATGCCTAATGGATATCCCTGGGGCATGCCTGAAGGTTATTTGTCTGTTCCTGAGATGACTCGCCCGTTGACTCCTGTTATGGTCAACACCTCTCCTATTGTTCATACTGGTCCTTTTGTCCCAGAGCCCATTTATGATGCTGCTCCAAGTGAAATTCATGATAGAATGGATGGTTTCCAAGATCAGTTTGAAGAACTGCAAAAAGAGATGAAAGCCTTGCGTGGGAAAGAACTGTTTGGAAAGAATGTGCATGATCTTTGCCTTGTTCCTAATGTGAAAGTACCTGCTAAGTTCAAGCTTCCTGAATTTGAGAAGTACAAAGGAAACTCCTGTCCTCAGGCGCACCTGGTGATGTATATAAGGAAGATGTCCACTCATACTGATGATCAACGTCTGTTGATCCATTATTTCCAAGACAGTTTGACTGGAGCTGCTTCTAAGTGGTATATGGGCCTTGATAGCACCCATATTCGCACTTTCAATGACTTGGCTGAAGCGTTTGTGAAGCAATACAAATATAATGTGGACATGGCTCCTGATAGGGATCAATTGCGAGCTATGATGCAGAAAGAGAAGGAATCCTTCAAGGAATATGCTCAGAGATGGCGTGAGGTTGCCGCCCAAGTGATTCCTCCGATGGAAGAAAAAGAGATGACTAAGATTTTTCTGAAGACTCTTGGTCCGTTTTATTATGAGAAGATGATTGCTAGTGCTCCTGTAGACTTCACCGAAATGGTGGGTATGGGTGTCAGATTAGAAGAAGCTGTGCGAGAAGGTCGTTTGGTTCGAAATGACAATTCATCTGGTGGTGCAAAGAAGTATGGTTCTTCATTCCAAAAGAAGAAAGAGTCAGATGCCAATGCTGTTTCTCATGGGAGGAATAGTCGAGTCAGGAATCAATCTCAACAAGTGGCGTCAGTAACTCCTGTTGTGAATTCAGTGCCTGTAGCTCCTGTTAATCAACAACCAGCAAGGCGGAATCCGTATCCTCGAGTTAATGTTGATCCTATTCCTATGACATACACTGAACTGTATCCTGCTCTAATTCATAAGAAGCTGGTTCAACCAAGGTCACCACCTCCTGTTCCAGAGAAACTCCCTTGGTGGTACAAGGCTGATGCCACTTGTGCTTTTCATCAGAATGCTCCTGGGCATGATTTGGAAAACTGTTGGGCCCTGAAGAATGAAGTTCAGAGATTGGTCCGTTCTGGAATGCTTTCTTTCCGTGATATTGGTCCAAATGTGAAGAACAATCCATTGCCAACTCATGAAGCGTCTGCCGTGAACATGGTGTATGGATGTCTTGGGAAGACTCCTCCAGAAGTGAACGCTATTGTTGAAAACGAATCAGAGCCAGAAGTGCCAAACTTTGTGACCCATGGAAAGATGATTAAGAACTGGATCATCATTGACATTCCTGAGTGTACTCATGTCTCAAAGTAATTTGCTTTTATGTTTTTCAAAATCCTTTCATTCTGCCCAAGATGAAAGTGAAGTTGTTGGGGCTGTTTTCTGTTTGTTTTAAACATTAAAATCATCAATAAAAGTCATTTTGTTTCTGCATATAAATGCTTTTTATCTTTTTGCTTTTTCTGGAAAGTGGTAACACAAAAAACCTTAAAAAATGTTTTCATTTTCCATAATCTGCACGATTACATGTTGCATATATCTTTCCTTTTCCTGAAATAATAATCATTTGTGCAGATTAATCAATAAAACCGTTGAAAGTAATGACCCTGCGCCCTCTCCTAACTTCGAGTGTCCTGTGTATGAGGCGGAAGAAGAGAGTGATGAATGTATTCCTGATGAGATTTCCCGACTGCTTGAGCACGAGGAAGACACCATTCAGCCGTATAAAGAGCCATTAGAAGTCATCAACTTGGGTTCTGAAAAGGATAAAAAGGAAGTCAAGATTGGGGCACTGCTTGGTCAAGATGTTAAGAAGAGGATGGTAGAGCTTCTTAAAGAGTATGTGGACATTTTTGCGTGGTCCTACCAAGATATGCCTGGGTTGGACACGGATATTGTGAAGCATCGCTTACCGTTGAAACCAGAATGTCCTCCTGTCAAGCAAAAGTTGAGGAGAAGTCATCCTGATATGGCAGAAAAGATTAAGAATGAGGTCTTGAAACAGATAGATGCAGGTTTCCTTGTCACTTCTGTATATCCTCAATGGATTGCCAATATCGTGCCCGTTCCGAAGAAAGACGGAAAAGTTCGCATGTGTGTTGATTATAGAGATTTAAATAAAGCCAGTCCGAAAGATGATTTTCCTCTACCTCACATTGATATGTTGGTAGATAGCACTGCAAAGTTTGAGGTTTTCTCCTTCATGGATGGTTTTTCAGGATACAACCAGATTAAGATGGCACCTGAAGACATGGAAAAGACAACTTTTATTACACCATGGGGGACATTCTGTTACAAAGTGATGCCTTTTGGGTTGAAGAATGCTGGTGCGACATATCAGAGGGCCATGACTACTCTTTTCCATGATATGATGCACAAAGAAATTGAGGTCTATGTGGATGACATGATTGCCAAGTCCCAGTCAGAGGAGGGGCACATGGAAGATCTGTTGAAGTTGTTTCAGCGTTTGAGAAAGTATCGTCTCCGCTTGAATCCAAACAAATGCACTTTTGGTGTCCGTTCTGGAAAGTTATTGGGTTTCGTTGTCAGTCAGAAAGGAATTGAAGTAGATCCTGATAAAGTCAAAGCAATTCAGGAAATGCCAGCACCAAAGACTGAAAAACAAGTGAGAGGGTTCCTCGGACGTCTGAATTATATCTCCAGGTTTATTTCCAATATGACTGCTACCTGTGAGCCAATCTTCAAGTTGTTAAAGAAAAATCAGGGATGTGTGTGGAATGAAGATTGTCAGAAAGCTTTTGACAACATCAAAGAATATCTGCTTGAACCTCCCATTTTGCTCCCTCCAGTTGAGGGAAGACCGCTGATTATGTACCTCACAGTGCTTGAGAACTCTATGGGATGTGTGTTGGGTCAGCATGACGAGTCTGGTCGAAAAGAGTATGCAATATACTACCTTAGCAAAAAGTTTACCGAGTGCGAAACAAGATACTCGCTGCTTGAGAAAACTTGCTGTGCTTTGGTATGGGCTGCTCGCCGACTAAGACAGTATATGTTGAACCACACCACCCTATTGATCTCCAAAATGGATCCAATTAAGTATGTATTTGAGAAACCCGCATTAACTGGAAGGATTGCTCGCTGGCAAATGTTGCTATCAGAATATGATATTGAATATCGAGCTCAGAAAGCTGTGAAAGGAAGTGTGTTGGCAGAGTACCTCGCTCACCAACCAATTGATGAGCATCAGTCTATCAAGATGGACTTCCCAGATGAAGATATAATGTATTTGAGATCTCAAGATTGGGATGAACCATTGCCAGAAGAAGGGCCGGATCCTGAATCCAAATGGGGTTTGATTTTTGATGGAGCTTCTAATATTCATGGCCATGGAATTGGCGCCATTATCATCACTCCACATGGATCACATGTTCCTTTTACTGCAAGGATATGTTTTGACTGTACAAACAATATTGCTGAGTATGAAGCTTGCATCATGGGACTTGAAGAGGCCATTAATCTGAGAATTAAGATTCTTGATGTTTATGGAGACTCTGCGCTTGTGATTAATCAGATTAAAGGAGAATGGGAAACTCGTCATCCTGGTTTAATTCCTTACAAAGATTACGCCAGAAGGCTATTGACATTCTTCAACAAAGTTGAATTCCACCACATCCCTCGAGATGAGAATCAGATGGCTGATGCATTAGCCACATTGTCTTCCATGTACAAAGTGAATTTCCATAATGAGGAACCTCAGATTACAATCAGGCGTCTTGATAGACCTGCTCATGTATTTGTAGTTGAGGAAGCAACAGATGAAAAGCCTTGGTATTTCGATATTAAGCACTTCCTTCAGACTCAAGAGTACCCACTTGGGGCATCAAATAAAGACAAGAAAACTTTGAGGAGATTGGCTGGCAGTTTCTTCATCAATGCTGATGTTTTGTATAAAAGAAATTATGACATGGTTTTGCTCAGATGCGTGGATAGACACGAAGCAGACATGTTGATGCATGAAATTCATGAAGGTTCTTTTGGTACCCATGCCAATGGACATTTGATGGCTAAAAAGATGCTTAGAGCAGGTTACTATTGGTTGACAATGGAATCTGATTGCTACAAATTTGTAAAGAAGTGTCACAAATGTCAAGTGTATGCTGACAAGATTCATGTGCCTCCGACACTTCTCAATGTTATTTCCTCTCCATGGCCTTTCTCTATGTGGGGTATTGATATGATTGGCATGATTGAACCCAAGGCTTCGAATGGACATCGATTCATCCTGGTAGCAATCGATTACTTCACCAAGTGGGTAGAAGCTGCTTCATATGCTAATGTAACAAAGCAAGTTGTGGTCAGATTTATCAAGAACAACATCATCTGCAGATATGGTGTACCGAGCAAGATCATTACTGATAATGGCTCGAATCTGAACAATAGCATGATGAGAGAATTGTGTGAAAGCTTCAAGATTGAACATCACAACTCTTCGCCTTATAGGCCAAAGATGAATGGAGCTGTTGAAGCAGCAAATAAGAACATTAAGAAAATAGTGCAAAAGATGGTTGTCACGTACAAGGACTGGCATGAGATGCTCCCATTTGCTTTGCATGGGTACCGTACATCTGTCCGTACTTCAACAGGGGCAACTCCCTTTTCTTTGGTTTATGGTATGGAAGCAGTGCTCCCTATTGAGGTTGAGATTCCATCATTGAGAGTTTTAATGGAAACCAAGTTATCTGAGGCTGAATGGTGTCAGAGTAGGTTTGATCAATTGAATTTGATAGAAGAAAAGAGAATGACGGCTTTATGCCATGGTCAGTTATATCAGAAAAGAATGAAGAAAGCATTTGATAAGAAGGTTCGACCTCGTGTATTCAGAGAAGGCGACCTCGTGCTCAAAAGGATCTTGTCTTTCACCTCTGATTCAAGGGGCAAGTGGACTCCTAATTTTGAAGGACCATATGTTGTTAAGAAAGCCTTCTCTGGCGGTGCATTAATTCTTGCAACTATGGATGGAGAGGAGCTCCCACGTCCCGTGAATGCTGATGTAGTCAAGAAATACTTCGCCTAAATAATAAAAGAACAGCTCGCTAAGTTGAAAACCCGAAAGGGCGGCTTAGGCAAAAAAGAGCGTCTCGGTGGATTGAAAACCCGAAAGGGCGGTCCAGGCAAAAATTAGAGACATAAACAGAATAAAATACCCGGTGGACTGAAAACCCGAAAGGGCGGTCCAGGCAAAAGTTAGGGATTCATGGCAAGTAACTACATCAGACAAGACTTGATCATCAGCAGTCATCTGTTTATCATGAAGAAGTCCAACACTTTTCAACGGAAGCCTTTGCTCAGGAATTCCCAGTTGAGAGAGAGGATGGGGTCATTACATTTCAATGTACCTTTTCCATAAAATTACCACTTTCCAAACTTTGTATTAATCCATGGGGTCTTGCCTTTTGCAGGCTACCATTCTATTAAGAAAGTTTGAGCCTTTACCTTTTCATTTGGCAATCTTATTTCTTCCATATCTCTCAAAAATGTCATTTATTGTTGATAGTAATTTTTGAAACAAAGAGAAAATTGATTTCAACAAAATCCTTTTGAAAATTATAAAAGAATTTTTACTTTGATTCATGAGTGCATTACAAGGAATGGATATGTGGATGTATTCATATGCAGAAGAATGTATTTCACTCAATGCACCTTTGGCCTGGTTCGAATATGGTTTAGAACTCAGTTACTGCGTTCTCTCAACTTCAATATTCCCTAGCCATCAAAAGATTGATAGCAGTTTCTGCTATGATGTTCAGTTTGGGACATGCTTGATTATGTCATCTTTGAACACCATCTCCTTTTATATCATCAGTGGTACGGTGGTATATATCTCTTCATGCCTTCAGTGGAACGTTGGTATGTGTTATCGTCAGTGGTACGGCGGTACATCTCTTTCATCGTCAGTGGTACGTCGATGTATATCTCTTTCTACCTCCAGTGGGACGTTGGTAGTTCACCTCCAGTGGAACGTTGGTGTATTTTGTTATCTTCATCGTCAGTGGTACGTCGATGTATATCTCTTTCTACCTCCAGTGGGACGTTGGTAGTTCACCTCCAGTGGAACGTTGGTGTATTTTGTTATCTTCATCGTCAGTGGTACGTCGATGTATATCTCTCTCTACCTCCAGTGGGACGTTGGTAGTTCACCTCCAGTGGAACGTTGGTGTATTTTGTTATCTTCATCGTCAGTGGTACGTCGATGTATATCTCTTTCTACCTCCAGTGGGACGTTGGTAGTTCACCTCCAGTGGAACGTTGGTGTATTTTGTTATCTTCATCGTCAGTGGTACGTCGATGTATATCTCTTTCTACCTCCAGTGGGACGTTGGTAGTTCACCTCCAGTGGAACGTTGGTGTATTTTGTTATCTTCATCGTCAGTGGTACGTCGATGTATATCTCTTTCTACCTCCAGTGGGACGTTGGTAGTTCACCTCCAGTGGAACGTTGGTGTATTTTGTTATCTCTTTCATCGTCAGTGGTACGTCGATGTATATCTCTTTCTACCTCCAGTGGGACGTTGGTAGTTCACCTCCAGTGGAACGTTGGTGTATTTTGTTATCTTCATCGTCAGTGGTACGTCGATGTATATCTCTTTCTACCTCCAGTGGGACGTTGGTAGTTCACCTCCAGTGGAACGTTGGTGTATTTTGTTATCTTCATCGTCAGTGGTACGTCGATGTATATCTCTTTCTACCTCCAGTGGGACGTTGGTAGTTCACCTCCAGTGGAACGTTGGTGTATTTTGTTATCTTCATCGTCAGTGGTACGTCGATGTATATCTCTTTCTACCTCCAGTGGGACGTTGGTAGTTCACCTCCAGTGGAACGTTGGTGTATTTTGTTATCTTCATCGTCAGTGGTACGTCGATGTATATCTCTTTCTACCTCCAGTGGGACGTTGGTAGTTCACCTCCAGTGGAACGTTGGTGTATTTTGTTATCTTCATCGTCAGTGGTACGTCGATGTATATCTCTTTCTACCTCCAGTGGGACGTTGGTAGTTCACCTCCAGTGGAACGTTGGTGTATTTTGTTATCTTCATCGTCAGTGGTACGTCGATGTATATCTCTTTCTACCTCCAGTGGGACGTTGGTAGTTCACCTCCAGTGGAACGTTGGTGTATTTTGTTATCTTCATCGTCAGTGGTACGTCGATGTATATCTCTTTCTACCTCCAGTGGGACGTTGGTAGTTCACCTCCAGTGGAACGTTGGTGTATTCTGTTATCTTCATCGTCAGTGGTACGTCGATGTATATCTCTTTCTACCTCCAGTGGGACGTTGGTAGTTCACCTCCAGTGGAACGTTGGTGTATTTTGTTATCTTCATCGTCAGTGGTACGTCGATGTATATCTCTTTCTACCTCCAGTGGGACGTTGGTAGTTCACCTCCAGTGGAACGTTGGTGTATTCTGTTATCTTCATCGTCAGTGGTACGTCGATGTATATCTCTTTCTACCTCCAGTGGGACGTTGGTAGTTCACCTCCAGTGGAACGTTGGTGTATTTTGTTATCTTCATCGTCAGTGGTACGTCGATGTATATCTCTTTCTACCTCCAGTGGGACGTTGGTAGTTCACCTCCAGTGGAACGTTGGTGTATTTTGTTATCTTCATCGTCAGTGGTACGTCGATGTATATCTCTTTCTACCTCCAGTGGGACGTTGGTAGTTCACCTCCAGTGGAACGTTGGTGTATTTTGTTATCTTCATCGTCAGTGGTACGTCGATGTATATCTCTTTCTACCTCCAGTGGGACGTTGGTAGTTCACCTTCAATGGAACGTTGGTGTATTTTGTTATCTTCATCGTCAGTGGTACGTCGATATACATCTCCTTCTACCTCCAGTGGGACGTTGGTAGTTCACCTCCAGTGGAACGTTGGTGTATTTTGTTATCTTCATCGTCAGTGGTACGTCGATGTATTTCTCCTTCTACCTCCAGTGGGACGTTGGTAGTTCACCTTCAGTGGAACGTGGATATGTGTTATCATCAGTGGTACGGTGGTATATCTCTTTTCATGACATCAGTGGTACGGTAGTGTATTTCTCTTCAATGCCTCCATTGGAACGTTGGTATGTGTTATCGTCAGTGGTACGGCGGTACATCTCTTCATATCGTCAGTGGTACGATGGTGTGATTAGCATTCTGATTCAGGATGCATACTTTCTCATCCCCAGTGAAAGAGGATGATCCCCTTTTCTCATCCCCAGTGAAAGAGGATGTTATAACCTCTCTGACGCGAAGTGTCTTCCCCAGAGAAGTTTCTTTCTCCACCAAAGTTCCGTCTCTCCAACAAAGTCTTGCCTTCCCCAGAGGAGTTCCTACTTGCAAGACATTTGTTTCCCCAGCGGAGTTATATCAAGACATTTGTTTTCCCCAGTGGATCACCTGTTACTCCCCAGTGTTGTCATGCTTTATTATCATCACATGCATTCATTGACATTGCATTGCATCTTAGGCTCAAAAATTGTGCTTTATATATTTAAGTCTCTTCGATTTTTGTCAAAACGAAGATTTCCAATCATCGTATCTCCAAATCGAAGAAACTTAAATAGGGGCATCTGTCATACCCCAATTTTTGACCCTAAGATCACACATCATTTGCATACCAATCATCAATCAAGAAATTTAAACCTAGATCTCTGCTTGCAATGTTGTGCTCAATTCATCTGCAAAGGAATCATCGAGCACCCATGTTTTAGTTTGTGTATATTGTTTTACTAACCAAAATACCAAAAATATTGCCTTGTGCTCTTGTATGTTTGTGTTTTGTAGGTACCAAGTCAAAATACCCATCAAAGGAGCATTTTTCAACATTTTCACTGTGCAAATCGATTTGCATAAGGTGTAAATCGATTTACACAACTGTTTCTGCACCAGATTTGCTTCTGCCATCAGTGCAAATCGATTTGCATAAGACAGCAATCGATTTGCATAACTGTTTTTGCCCCAGATTTTGCCTTTTTTCAGCCATGTAAATAGATTTGCATAATGTGCAAATCGATTGCACCAGCACGAATTTGGAAAAATGAAGGCAAATTTCAGCTTTTTGAAGTGTTGACATCATTTGCAAGCATGGGAAGCATGACTTGGTTCTTACATTTGATTTCCTACATCATCTAATCATGTACCCTCATGTGATTGCATCAAGACCATTGGATTTCATTTTTGGCTCCAAATCACTTTTCCAAGCCTAATTCTATTTTCCAATCCTAACTCCAAGCCACAAAATTTCCCAAGCCTAAGTGCTATAAATTGAGGCACTCCCCTCTTCATTTTTCAAGCTTTGATAGCCAAGAAACTTATTGCAAATTCTCTCCTCACCTCTTCCAAACCCATCACTCAAAGCTCTTTTTCTTCCACACAAATTAGTGAGTCACATCTTGAACCTCACTAATTTAGAGCTAAACCTCAACATAAACACTACTTTTCTTCATCAATCGTGATAGATCAAGGCTTGTGGTTGTGTGTTCTTGAAGAAGATTCAAAGTTTGTGAAAGATTTGGTAAAATTCTAGATCCAATCCATAATTCAAGATGTGATCCATTGTTGTTTATGCTTGATGCACCTTTGGTGCTACATTGATGAGATTTGCTTGCTTAATTGATACATTTTCGTGCACAAATTGATCCAAGATCACAAGGTGTTTGGTTTTATGTTTAAACAAGTTTTCTTCTCTTTATTTGCTGTTTTTTTGAAAACTGTGTTGTGCAAATCGATTTACATCTTGTGCAAATCGATTTACATAACTGAAAACTGCGCAGATTTTGAAAACAGAGTTATGCAAATCGATTTACACTCTGTGCAAATCGATTTACAGCTGGGCAGAATGCTTATTTTTGTGGTTTTTGACTTGTTTTTGGTTCTAACTCATCTTCTACTCCATTCTTTTGATATTTTCTTTGAATCACAAGTTAGAGGCCTAATTTCTCTCTAATTTCAATGGACTTAGGGCGTTGATAGGATGAGAATCCAAATCCGCAATATTAAGTGATTGAAATTATGGATGAAAGGAGCTTTTAATGTGGTTCCATCTTTTACTTCTTTTTATTTTGGTCGATGAAAGTCTTAATGCCTTGAGAATTCTTATGGATTCTTGGTAAAGACTAGATCACTCACCTATTTTCTTTTCGTGCGGTATTGCTTTCGGAAGGCGATCTACATATCGTTCTTCTCGCATGCATTAGCACATAAAGTTTTGACCGGCCTCGTTGTAGGGTGATTTCTATATAAATCACTTGGCGATCTGCTTAACATAGCGCAATATTTCGTGTCCCGAATAAAAAAGATCAAATATGGAAGAGAATTGTATGCGGTTGATTTAAGACTTGTGGAGGTTTTTATCGTGTAGTCGCTATGATTTCATCAAGCTTCTGATAAACCCCATTGAATTTAAATCCGAGTACATCATTCACTCACCATCGATCTCCTACTAACTTTGATAACATACTTGACGAGTTTCAAGATGGTTATCTTTAACATTTAACAACTAACTTTAATTTCCGCACCTTTACTATACCGCTCTTTATATTACCGCTCTTTATATTTTTCGCTTTATCGCTTTACTTTATCATTTCATCATATTTACTTTCTGTCATTTTCTCTTTGTCCACTTGGACCATACTTTATTTTTTCGCTAAAACACTAATAAATAATCAAAAATCTAAAAAATACATAAGGCTCTCTTTGGACTATCAGTTACTATCCCTAGCAATTTGGAGATTCGGACTTATGGACCTAGTACCTTTGGACTCATTCTATTACTATCCTGTGATTGTTCTGTCTGTCTGGCATTGTTCTGTTGTATGTTTATGTGTGCAGGTATTTCCTTGAAAGCCCTTGATGGTTAATTCCAAGGCATTGAGATAAGGATTTTACCCAAAAACAGCCGTTACTCTGCCCAATTTTTGTCAGAATCTTAATGTGCTTAATGAAAAAATGGTGCTAAGACAATAAGTTCATCTGGATCCCCAAGTGTTAATGTGTTGGTATTGATAAATCCAAAGGATGGGAAAATTACCTTGGCTCTTAATGTCAAGTGTTGGCTTCTTATTCGGTTAGACCGTTTCTTTCCTTAGCTTTTATTTTATGCATTAGGTTAGCCTCTTCATCTCCTCCCATTCTTAAATTTTCAAAATCTTCTCCCTTTTTCCAAAATATTCTTATGTTTGCAAATCTTTTCAAAACCTTTTTCTTAAAAATATCTTTCGCCCTTAGTGGCTTTTCTTCAAAAGTTTAGACACCGTTAACTGTCGGAACGAGTGGTTATACCCCACGATTTTGAAATTGATTGATAATAACGAGATCTTTTCCGCGTGAGAGAGCTAGTGGCATACTCGTTGATTTTATCCGAGTTGGAGCCCTTCTTTCATTTGCGATGCAAAGAACTTGTTTGTTCTCATGCTCAAAATCAATGGCTGAGTATTTCTCTCTAACGACACCAAAGTGTTTATTCGTTTTAAAACGTTTTTTCCCAAAAGCGGAACTACATTAGCTCTGACTTCTCCATTGCACCGAGGAGGTATGTAGGCCCAAAGCTTAACGCTTTGCCGAGCTTATTTTAAAAATAAAACAAGCCCTTTTTTAGCACACACGACACAGATTTTCAAAAAGGTTCCTGTGGAGTACCACAGATATGAGGGGTGCTTTAAACCTTCCCCTCATATAATCAACACCCGTACCTGAGATCTCTTTCTTGTTTTAAAAACAAAACTTTGGGTTTTACGTTCTTTTCCCTTTTCCTTTGAAAAAATAAAGCGCGGTGGCGATTTCAAAACGGAATATTGATTCGAGTCAATCTCATGGCTTCGATATCAGATTTTCCCCGCTACAGCATCCTTTGAATATCTACGTTTTTGCAATTCTTACTTCGTGCATGCTTGGTTTGTATCTTTTCAGATACTTCCCGTTTACCCTTAAAATCCTACGATCTTCTGCCAATTCTTCTATCTCATAAGCGTTATTTGAGAACACTTTTAAAATTCGAAAAGGGCCTTCCCAGTGTGGGGACCATTTACCTAACGCCTGATTCTTTCGATCTATAGGTAAAATAACTTTCCACACTAAATCATTACTAATAAACGTTTTACCTTTCACCTTTTTATTGTATGCTCTGGACACCCTTTCTTTTTGTCTTTTTATCATCTCCAACGCTCGAAGCCTGTCTTTGTCCAAATCTACTAATTCATTCATCATCAATTCCTAGTAAGTATTTGGAGGAATTTCTGCCTGTCTTTGGATCCTGACTGATTGCAAGTATATCTCGACTGGAAGCACTGCATCGTGTCCGAACGTTAATTGGAAAGGTGTTGTGTTTGTAGCTTCTTTTGGCGATGTTCGACAAGCCCAAAGTGCATGGTCCAAAGTTTTATACCAATTCTTGTGTTTTTTCCCCACATGTTTCTTTATAAGACCAATTATTATCTTATTTACTGCTTCGACTTGTCCATTTGCCTGAGCGTGGTAAGGTGTAGAGGTAACCAACTTGAACCCCATATCTTTGGCGAAATCTTGCATCTTTCGCCCAGTAAACACTGATCCTTGATCTGTGGTTATACTTTCTGGGATTCTGAATCTGTATATAATGTGTTTTTGAATAAACTCAATCACAGCCTCCTGATCCACGTTCGCAAGTGGTATCGCTTCGACCCATTTTGTGAAGTAGTCTATTCCTACCAAGATATATCTTTGACCTCTAGAAGACTTGGGGTGAATTTCTCCAATTAAGTCTAATGCCCAACATCTGAAAGGCCATGGTTTTATTATTGAACTTAACTCATTTGCAGGAGCATGTTGAATACCTGCATGTTCTTGACATTCTTGACAATCCTTTGCAAATTCTATGCAATCTTTCAACATAGAGGGCCAATACATTCCGTATCGAAACAAAAGCCATTTCATTTTGTGCCCCGCTTGGTGCGCACCACATGCTCCGCTATGTACATTTGAGAGAGCCAAATATGCTTCCGCTTCGCCCAGACACTTTAATAAAACTCCTTCGGGAGTTTTCTTAAACAATTCATTTCCCATTAAAAAGTATGATAAAGCTCGATATTTTACCTTTCTATCTGTGTCTGTCGAAGGATCTTTTAAATAGTTCACAGTTGGACTTCTCCAATCTGTGTCTGCTAAAGAGTCTATATTCAAAACATCAAACTCTTCTTTGTTGGCAAAACCTAATTGTGAGTTCTCCAAATCACTTGGGGAGAGCTTGGTAGCCATTGCTTTGCCTCTTACTTCGACCAGTTCTTCTAGTTTTTCTTTTGATACCCTGTATCCTGAAGCTAACTGTGCCAAATCATTCGCTTCTTGATTATTCAACCTTGAAACGTGATTTAAATCCACGTACTCGAATTTTTTGAGCAGCCTATTTGCTATGACAAAATACATGATCAAATTTTCTTTGATACACTTATATTCTTTCGTCAATTGCTTAATCACTAGTTCAGAGTCTCCTTTAATTTCGACTCTAGTTTCCCCCAATTCTAACAAAGCTTCATGTCCAGCAATCAGTGCTTCGTATTCAGCTTCATTGTTGGAGCATAAAGGACCTTCAATCTTGTACTTGAGCTTTGTTGGAATTCCATCAGGAGAAATGATTAATATCCTAACGCCGGTTCCTTCTCTATGGGTTGAACCATCGAAGTATAGCTTCCAAGGCTTTAATTCTACATATTGTTGAGGGTTCTCAACCACTGCATGGTCAACAATGAAATCTGATACTATCTGACCTTTCATTGCTTTAAGGGGTTGAAATATCAAAGAGTACTCAGTAAGGGCCAACTCCCACTTGCCAATTCGACTATGCAATATTGGTTTTGATAGCATGTGTTTAATAACATCACAATGAGATGAAACATAAACATCAACTGGCTTTATATAATACTTGAGTTTGATACAAGAGAAATACAGACAAAGGCAGAGTTTTTCTATTGCTCTATACCTAGTCTCTGCATCATTGAGTACTCTACTTAAGTAATAAATGGATCTTTCGATGCCATTATCGTCTTCTTGAGCTAGCATGCTACCTATTGTATTATCTGACGCTGAGATGTATAGGCGCATGTGTTTCTTCCCATTTGGGGGAGATAATATTGGTGGATGCATCAAGTATTGCTTGATCTTCTCGAAAGCTTCTTGATGTTCAACACGCCATTCGAACTTTCCTTGCTTTAGTCGAAGTAAGGGAGAAAAAGCTTGCGTGCGTCCACTCAAGTTAGAGATGAATCTTCTCAAGAAGTTTATTTTTCCCAGTAAAGACTGTAATTCTTTCTTCGTGGATGGAGGCTTTGTTTCCATAATAGCCTTTGTTTTATTTTGATTAATTTCTATTCCCTTTTTGTGGACTACGAAGCCCAGGAAATCTCCAGCCTGCACAAAGAAAGCACATTTAAGGGGATTCATCTTCAAGCCATGTTTTCTCATTCTCTCGAATGATTGGCTCAAATGGTCCAGATGACTGTTATCTGAAGCAGATTTCACAACAATGTCATCTATGTATACTTGCATGAAAGTTTCTATAAAATCATGGAATATAGAATTCATTGCACTTTGATAAGTTGCCCCAGCATTTTTTAGACCAAAAGGCATTACAACCCATTCGTAGGTGCCTATGGCCCCTGGGCAACGAAAAGTTGTTTTAGACACATCTTCTTCTGCAATGAAGATTTGGTTATACCCGGAATATCCATCCAACATACTTAGATATTCGAAGCCTGCGGCTGAATCTACTAACATTTCTGCCACAGGCATGGGATATTCATCCTTAGGCGTTGCTGCATTAAGATCACGAAAATCTATGCATACTCTTAATGAACCGTTCTTTTTAATAACCGGCACAATATTAGCAATCCATTCGACATACCTCGTAGTTCTGATGAACTTGCATCGTAGAAGTCTTTCGACCTCTGCTTTGATCTTAGAATGAATTTCTGGTGCGAACCTTCTAGGAGTTTGCTTGATGGGCCTTTTTCTTTCCTTTATGAGCATCTTTAATTCGACCAAATCTTGCCCTAAACCAGGCATCTCGTCGTAATCCCATGCGAAGCAATCTTTGTTCTCTTTCAACAACGCGATGACTTTTGACTTCAGCGTTGGCTCCAGTTTTGTACTGATGTATGTTACCCTCTTCTGGTCTCCGTCTCCAAGATTTACTTCTTCGAGTGGATCTTGGGCTAACATTTTTATATTTCCCCCCATTGGGTCCTTCTCGAATCCCAACGGTTCTTCGTCGTAGATTGCATCCAGCCTTTGACACATCTCTTCGCCTGAAAGTCTTTCAGCTTGAACTGCATCTTCGAGGAATTGGGTGGTAAGATGTACTTCAGAATTCTTTGTTTCTGCTTCTCTTTGAACTGTACTGACTGTCATGTTTGGTAACTCGGCTTTGAGAGCTGTGTTTCTTTTATTCTCGGCTATGTAAGCCGAAATATTTTCAAAAAAAGATGCTTCAGACATGACCAACATCGTCATCCCAGCCTGTTGGCCATATTGTTGGTAAATGCTCCATCGGTGGGGTATCTTCTGGACCGTCCATTATATCTCTATTCCACTGGAATCCATTAGGGTGTAAAGAAAAATAGTATAAAGCATTCTTGTTCGGAGTATATATATCTTCAGCAGCATGGCAAGGTCCTATGTTCGCCAAATTTCTGTCGAAACTGGTTTTATTGAACTGATTGACTTCCGCCATGTAGTAACTCTGATCTCCTTCAATATTTTCGACTATGCCATCTTCTCTCCAAATGGTTAATCTCTGATGCATTACGAAGGCACAGCGGCAACTCCATGGATCCACTCTCTTCCAAGCAAAAGATTGTAATTCGCCTTTGCTGGTATCACCATGAACATCCTTGGCCTTGTGATGGAATCCACAGTTAAATTCACTTGAACGACCCCTAAAGTTTTCCCTATCTTGCCTTCATAATTAGACAAAACCATATTATGTGGTCTTATATCAGTATCGAACATACCAATTCTCTTCAACATATACTGGGGCATTAGATTCACCGCTACCCCCCATCTACTAGGACTTTGTTAATGCCAACATTCTCGATCTTGGCCCTTATGTAGAGTGGTTTCAAATGGTTCCTCATACCTTCATCAGGCCTTTCGAAGAAAGCATTCTGCTCTTCGACTGCCCCATTGTTTAGCACAAAGTAACACACAGGTCTGTGTCTTGCCATCTCTTCCTCATCAGCTTCCTCACAATCTTCAGCTTCTGTTTCTTGGTTAAACTCATGAGGGAGTACTGACACAACATTGCAATTGAGGTTTATAGACGATACCCCGTCTGAGTCGAAATCATTAGTCATCCTATCGTCTTCCTTCCAAGGACTGGAATGCATTTTTTCTTCTTCTTTCTCATTTTCAGAATCGAACAAATTAAGCTCCACTGGAGGTTTATTTGTTCTTTCCCCCTGCATTGGAATTTGGTTGCTACTCGACTCTCCAATCTCCCTTGGCTTGTATTCCCTTTGGGCTTTCTTCATCCTCTGGTGCCTTCTTTATTGAGATCTAGACATAGGATTTTTGCCTTTGTAGTTCTCCAACCTGTACATCTCCCGATTGGAAGTCTGGAATTGCTTCTTATATGCCATTGCAGTTCTTCCTCCTTGATCCCAACTTCGCCATTTGTTGGTTCTGGCACCAGCTTGCATCCATCTATCCCTGGGTATGTCTGCAGGGACTTTGAATGTGACCCTTCGAGCTCTAAGGTGTGGGCTGTCAGGTCTCTTCGATGGGGTCCAGTTATCGAACCCATACAAGTTGGGACGAAGTCCTTGTGTTTCCCAACCCATGTAGAAATATACCCTTTCGAATGATCGTGCTAGTAATTCATCATAAACTGCTCCACATCTAGGGCACAATGCAATCTCAGAGTTTTCGTTATGACATCTGACCAAGAAACCTACCAAGCTTTCTTCAGTCCTTGGGTTCATCTTCAACAAGAGGTTACCTCCTCTCCAGGGTTGCTCCATTCTTTCCCGTAGGGCCCTCTCAATATTGGCTTGCACCCTTCGATTTAGCATAACTGAACATCTTGGGCACATCAGCATTTTTCCACCATTTTTCACATGACAATCCCAGAGATAATCCTTCAGATTATTCCCTCTTGGTGGGATTTCAATGTTTCCTTTCTCCCTTATCAGCCACTTTTCTAGTTCTTCTATTTCAGACAAAGGCCGTCTAACATTGACCATGTTAACAACTGCCGGAGGAGCTTTAGAAATTTGTATCTGCTGAAGTTTCGCCGTGAGGTCTTCAGTGGCCTCACTGGTTTTCCCTTTCAGATCTTCAGTCATTTCAGCGTCAAAGGATTCTTCAACATCATTATTGAAGATCGTATTGTCATTTAGGCTTTCAATAGCCTACTTTCCATTTGAAATTATCTCTGATTCAACAACATCAATTTTAAATATTTCCACCATGTTGACGTCAAGTGGTTCACACAGGTTAGTGTCAGCCACACTCAAAGGGTCTTCGTCAACCTTCATATGGTTCTTGGTTTTGTCAGCGAATTTCAGACGTCCATCCTTGATAGAATTCTGAATTAGATCCCTGAAAAGAAAACATTGTGAAGTTTTATGGCCTAAAAAACTGTGATATTTGCAAAAACCTTGCTTCTTCCGTTGTTCTAACGGAGGAATTTTGGAATTGGGAGGTACTATCATCTGGCCATCTTTTACTAATAAATCAAATATTTCGTCACATTTAGTGACGTCAAATGTATAATTTTCCTTAGGAAATCTATCGCTTTTATCACTCTCTACTGGATTTTTTCCATTAGAAGGGGTGAGCAATTTGCAAGAATAAGGTGGCGCCTCTTTTAATTCAGCAAGATCTATTTCGACCTCTTCCATGCTGTATGAATCTTCGAAAGGTTCGCCATCAATGTCTTCGGCTTCGACGTATGCTACTCTCTCCTTCTTATAACTTTTACTTGCTCTGGCCTTTTCTGATTTTAGTCGTTCGACTTGTCGAACCCTGTCTGCCAATTGGGCCATATCCCTTAGGTATTGAGTATCCAATTTCTTTCGAATTGAATAATCTAGGCCGCCCAGCCATTTCAACTAATTCATGCTCTGGGACAGTCGTGAAGCATCTTGATTTCAACAAACGGAACCTGTTTAAGTAATCATCTATAGACTCCGTGAACTTCCTCTTGATACTAGCCAATTCTTTCAGACTTATCTTGGTTTGACCCATGTAAAACTGTTCATGGAATAATCTCTCCAAGTGTGCCCATGCATTTATGGAATTTGGGGGCAACGTGGTGAACCAAACAAAAGCGTTTTTTGTTAACGAACTAGGGAAGTATTTAATCCTTAAATCTTTGTTCCCTGCTAGATCCCCTGCTTCCGTCAAATATCTGGCTATGTGCTCCACGGTTGACTCACTGGTGTCCCCTGAAAATTTAGTGAATTTTGGTACTTTGGTACCCCTTGGCAATTCTGTTTGCATGATATATTCTTCTATTGGGGATGTATAATTTGGACGCCGAAGCCCAGTATTAAGGACATTGTTAGCCATTATTCTCTCTATCATGGCAGTGAGATTGTTCTCTGTTGCCAAATTGTCTCTCCTAACCCTATGCACCACTTCGTCAGGATGTTCGTCTCTTCTTACTACAACTACATTAGGCTGTTGCTGGGCAACTGCTTGTTGGCCAACGTTAGTCGTTTGCTCTCGAGCGTCTAAATCTACCACTTGGTTTCGTTCGACTGGTGTTGGCCTAGGTGGCGGTACTGTGGTTCGAATTGGCTCCAGAACGGGTTCCCCTTCCTGATAGGTTGATTGGTTGTTCCTTCGCCTATTTTGTGGAACTCCTAAAAAATCCGCCATTCAATTTATTTGAGATGATATTTTTAGGAAAGTTTCCACATTATCCTGGTTAGTCCTGGCAATGTTTGTTGCTAATGGATTCAAGATCGACCCCAATTCTTTAGGAAGTACTCCTAACATATCATGGTTACTTGCATCCATTTCTTGTCGAAATGCCGCTTGAGTGCTGGTGGTTAAGGGAGGCATCTGGGCAGAGAAACTGGTATTTTGTGCGCTTCGACCTACCGAACCAACATTAGGCGAAAACTGTAACGCCCCGAATTTAATTAATTATTTAATTAAATTAACAAAGGAATTAATCATTGGATTTAGAAGTAGTTGAGAATTTATCGAAGTAGTTGGATTTGTCGATATTATTTGTTAAGAGGCATGTTTGGATTATTAAGTTAAAGTCTGAATTTAGTCGGTTAAATCGGAGGAATAATATTAAGAATATTATTTATTTATTTATTTTATTATGTTAGAGGAAATAATATTAGTAATAATATTATTTAATTTGGATTAGATGTGGTGTGGTATATAGCAGTGTGGAGGTGTACGATTAACAGGCCCATTAAGAAATAATAGTAACTATAATATTATTATTTGATTTATTGGATTAAAAAGAGAATATATGGAATTAGGTTTCTGTGTAAATAAGGTTTTGGTTTTTGGGAAAATAGATTGTGAAACGAAGTTGCCGACAAAGAGGATTGAGATTTTGGCAAAAAGGAAGAATTGATCGTTGGCAAAAGGCTTGCACTCAATTGGATGTTAGAGGCGATCTCCATAAACAAGGTAAGGGTGGGGTTCAATCTCTATAACCGGGTGTATGATGAATATTATGTAGGGGTTGAGTTTTTACATGATCATTGGGATTGTATGATGAGTAGAAATATGTTTAAGAGAAATCTCTAAATTTCCATGATTTAATTTTGTATTTTATGAAAAGCTGATGTTTTGCTGATTTTATTAGTATTAATTTTGTGTGAGTTGATGTGTATAATTTTGTACCGAATTTTGTGTTGTGGTTTGTGATGAATATGTAGATATGGTTTTCATTCTTCTATATACATTTTTCATTCATGTATATACATATAATAACGTGACGGTATCATCACTACTGTTCGTGACGGTATCATCTCTACTGTTCGTATGACCTTATATATATATATATATATATATATATATATACTACCTTGTATATGTTTCTACTGTGGCTTGTTTGTATGCATCACATATGTTTTTATAAGATACAATAATTGCTTAGGTGATAATTTGATACCTAGAACAATTTGACATAATACTGTCACGACACTATAAATTAATTGGAAAATCATATTTAAGGTTTAATAATTTATAATTTTTTATTATTGTAATTATTAATAAAAATAATAATTATTAGTATAACATTTTTAAGAATTTTGAGTTAAAGATGAATAATTGTATTATTTGGCTAACTTAAATTATTTTCAATCTTATTAGAGTTGTCAATAGTTGTTAGAGTTGTCAATAGGATTATCAGAGTTGTTTTTGAGTTGTTTAGAGTTAAATCGGATGAGCCATAGAATTAAAATTAAAGGTATTTGACCCCTTAGAGTTGTTTTATTATTACTTGAGTCAGACCATTAGTCAATTACGTTCATAAGAGTTACCTTATAGGTAAGAGTTGTGAGTAGAGTATTTTTGGGCACTTTAGAATTGTAGGGATTATTGTAGAGTTGTTTAGAGCTCTTTGGAAACTCTGTCGAGTTATAATTATATATCGTTATAACTTTTTACAAGTTAATAATATAGAATAAATTAATAAAAATGTTTGTAGAGATGTTTTGAACTTATAAAAATATGGATTTGCAGGTGAAGTGGAACTATGATGATTTGTCCCGGTTTATGGACATTATTAAGTTGTAGGCATTATAACCCATGTTTATTAAATTGATTTTTTTTATATGTTGTTATTGTTGAGCTGTTGTTATTATAACTTGTCGTTGATACGTCGATGAAGTCGTAGGCCTATGGCCGATGTTGAATAAGTTGAATCGTCCCGAATTATGGACATGTTTAAGTTGTAGGTCGAATGACCAGTGTTGAGTTAAGTTGATGCAATTGGTGCATGTCTAGGTTATTGTTGTATGTGATGTTGTTGTTGCATTATTGTGTATTTGTTGTTGAAGTCGAGGTCGCATGGCATACATTGCATGATTAAGTTGGCCTTGATGGCACCACGTTGAAAGTTGAAGGCTTATGCCTTGGCCTTAATGGCACCACGTTGAAGGCTCATGCCTTGTTAATGCCTCAATAAACTGGCATATGTTTAAGTTGAGAGTTCTGCTCCAAATGGTACCACATGCATGTGCATAGTTATGTTACATTTTTAAGCCGGTAACATGCTCGGTTGGCGACACGGTTGATGCGTGCAGCGGATATCGGGGTGTTACACTAAAAAGGCGCATTTTTAATGTAACAACCCGATATCCGCTGCACGCATCAACCGTGTCGGTCAACCGAGCATGTTACCGACTTAATCAATAATCCCCCCTAGGTTCGCTTATCGGCTGCCCAGGAAATATTGTTTTTGCCTCCCGCAGGAATCGAACCATGTACCTAGGGGTTAAGTACATATTCATAGCAATTCCTGCTACCACTTGAACTAGTAACTCAATTGGTAGCAGGAATTGCTATGAATATGTACTTAACCCCTAGGTACATGGTTCGATTCCTGCGGGAGTAAAAACAATATTTCCTGGGCAGCCGATAAGCGGACCTAGGGGGATTATTGATTAAGCCGGTAACATGCTCGGTTGGCCGACACGGTTGATGCGTGCAGCGGATATCGGGGTGTTACAAAAACGCTGTTGGGTTAGTTGTAGTGTATGTGGGCCCCGTTCCTCCTAATCCTACCATGTATGAATGTGGCATGCCGTATTGGTAATTAGGTCTCCAAATGTCTAAAACGGATGATGGTCTTGGGGTAAACATTTGACTTGTGGCATTCGTTGCGAAATGTGGTATCTCGCCTGTGCCTGTGAGTGAAGGGATAACAGTCAAACTCGAGACTGGGAGCGTTCCTGTTGCCCCTGAAGTACTTTCGGGTGCAGCCTGGGAACTACCTATGGGTGCAGATCCTATCGAAGCCGGTATGTCCTGTGCTTCTTGAGTAGAAGTCGAAACGTGCGTAGAATATGCAGCCACTATTCCTGACCCTTGTGGGGGATCTTGATCTCCCCCTCCGCTGGCCGCATTGACCATTTTCTTGTTGTACCTTCGTTTAGGAATCGGTTGTGCATTGTTGGTTAATTTACCGTTCCTATGGTTCATACAAGGTCTTGATATTTTCTAGACAAAACAAAACAATCAATTAATAACAATCTGTTTGACACTGTCCCACTGGGCGTGCCAATTTGTTTACGGTGATTTCCGGTAAACAACCGCTAGTCCTCCAAACTATAAAATATGCTTTGGTTACTCGCAGGATCGACTAGATTGATCCTAGGACATAGTCAAACAAATGTCTTTCGATATGATTCGATTCATGCTTGTCTGTTCTGACTTCGAGAAAACTTGTTTTGTGATTTGATCTTATGAATATTCACTTGAAACAATATTGGTTATACAAGTTAATGTAACTTTCGACAAAGAAACATAAATAAAAGCATGTAAATTGCAGAAAAGTAAAGTGCAGAAATATAACATGCAGTAATGTAAAATGCAGGAATGTAAATAACGGAAAGCAAACGAAAGCAGTAATAATAAAAAGATACTTGAATAAAGAAAGATACAAATGTATTAAACTGGTGTTGGTGTCATACGTACATTTCTCAGCAAACTCGTTCTCTAAACACTTGATACTTGAGTGATTTGTGAGTGATTTATACAAAATGAACACACGAAATCCTAACATTAAGACCCCTTATTTATACTAGTTTCGACCCTAACGGTCCTACACTAATCTAATGCCACGTTTCCCATTAGAATCCCTGGGATGCCATCTGTCTTTGTGCGGTTACACAAAACTACTTCGAAATTCAAATCCTCCCACCTAAATCCTCTTTCGACACGTGGCAACGTGATCCGAATCGAGAATGCCACGAAGACACGTTCAGCCTCAGTACCTTACGTATTTCGCAAAAACGTTTAAGTCTTTTAAAGATAATCCTCTTTGAATTAGCTCCAAGTCTAACCATCTTTACTCCAACTCAAACAACATTCTCGAAACATGGCCATCAGTAGCCATTTTTAATCTCAGAAATGGTCATCAGTAACCATCTTCCTTCGAATTCTAACTCTTCAAAGAATATTCTTCTTCAACGAAATCTTCAGCCAACAGAAACAAGTGTCAACCAAACTATTTTCTACCACATTTTCAACAATCAACAAAACCAAGCACCATGAACAAGAAAAAATCACCCAACACCTCTTTTATGCAACATTTCAACAACTTGAGTTATTATCTCTTAAGCATCAAATATTACCAACATTAAAAACAAACTCAAGTGTTCAAAAATCACATAAACATAGCATGAATTAATTTCCAGCATTGCACTCTTTTTAATCATACTATTTCCAACCAAATTTCATGTCAATCATCAACAATTTAGCACCGAAAAATTCCAACACCAACACACTTACATTATCATAGTTCCCACTCACATTAGAATGTTAAAAACATCAATGAAATCACATAAACCTCCAGCACTACTCACATCATTGAAATGACATTAAAAAACTCATAAAATCAACACTAAACCATAAGCAAATGTCAACAACTAATAACCACAACAATGCCTTTCAATCTTTCATCAATTATAGTCAAAAATCAACTCTCACACTCATTTTAACAAACATGTTATGTGCCAATTTTGAATTCATGAACAAACTCAACATATCATCAACATACACCATCACTATTCTCACATTTGAATCAATTAAGCAAGATCAACATGAATCATTCAAACAACAAGCGATTATTATCATCAATTATCAAAAATCATCCGTCAACAATCAAACATCATCATCAATTATCATATTAATTCGGATCAAGCAACAAAATCAATGATCTAACAAGATTTATATTGAATTTATCGGATCAAACGAAGAGATCAAGATCGGATGAACATGAACACGACGCGGACACGACACGAACGCGAATCCGAGAGATCTAGGGAAGGAGAGTGACGCGAGGTCCTAAGGAGATAAGAGAGAGGCGCGTGACACTTCAATCGGAGGAACGAATCTTGATGCTTGCTTTGATCTTCATTTGTTCTTGAGATTTGATCTTGAATTGATGATGATTGATGAAGTTTTTTTGTGAGTTTTTGTAGTTTTGATTCAAGGAAATTGAGAGAAAGTGTTTTTTATTTTTTGGGTGAAGTGAAGTTATGAGAGAATGTGAAGAAAAATGACTTATATAGTGAGGGTAGCGAAATGTCCAAAACGCCCTTAATTAACTCCTTTTAGCTCGTTTTCGAGGAAACGCGAATCGGTGCGAAGTTTAAGAGCGGGACCGACGTCAACTCGAAGATGACTAAAATTGTAGATCGTAGCCGCGAGAATCGTCTCGATTCGATAAGCGATGAAGAAATTACGCGCGTTTGAATGACAAGAAACGCCGATTCATCTGGCGCGACTGTGCAGAATTTTGTGCGTACCGCTCAAAGAACTCGATAAAAATCTATCTTCGAATCGTAATCTGAACAAGCATGTGTGACGAAGAATCGAAGCTAACGAAATTTCCAAGAGAATGCCGTCAGAATGGGCTTCATACGATAAAAATCGAAGAAGTTATGAATTTTCAAACTTGATGCGACACACTCGAAAACACACTTTTTACCGAAAGATTACAACGTTCTTCAAAATGCTGGGAATTTTCGGTGCATAATCGTTCAACGGTCCGAACATATGAAATCTTGGTAATGATGGCACGGAGCTCCAGTTAAATTTTCGAGCGAATCCGACTAACGGATTATGATATATGAATTTTCTGAGATCCAAAACCCCTTCATTCAGCACCTTTTTCTTTATAAAAACCAAGTAATTTGACAATTCGACCACTTTCCTCAAAGATTTGGCTTCCGAGCCAAACACGAAAGTTGTAGATGTCGTCGAAATAGTCGGGGTTAAGTGAGAATTAAGCTCATATCACTTTCCCACTAGGACTTGTGAATTTTCTCGTATTTTCACTGTTTGAACCATATTTCACACCGCACTTCCTTAAAACCTCAAGAACTCTTTATTGCTTTTCTTCAACTTTTGAATGACGAAATAAATGTCATTAATAACTTATAGCTCAAATAAAGAGGGCAAATTTTAGGGTGCAACAATGTACATTATTAATAAACTCATTTTGAAGTCAGTAGAATTATAAAAGAGAGAGTTTCAGAAAGGTCTTACCGAATTTGAGATAACCGTTCTTTACGTCTTTCACGAGAGAGAGAGAGAGAGAGAGAGAGAGAGAGAGAGAGAGCATCTTCAGAAGTTCTGTCTATTTCTGCTTTAGCTTTGATCTTCTGTGTCTCCATTCTTTGAACTGGTTCTGATGAGTCTTCTTATTTAACTTAGACTTGATGTGTTGGGTTATCTTGGCTTGTCTTTAGACCGATACTCTTTTTGGATTGTGAATTTTACATTTCCTTTCTTATTTTCTTCTGAGGAAGAGAGTATCTTCTGGTGCAATGCTTATGTATTTGCTTCAACAATCTTGTTCTAACAATGTCTTCTTCTTTTGATTAGATTCTGATGAGTTGAAGTTGGCAATCTAGGCACAGATCAGCTATGCTTGCTAATCCTTGATCTTGAATGTCTTCATTTAAATATATTTCCATTAAGTACACATTATTCTTTTTGATGTCTTGAGCTTCTTCAGATTTGATGCTGATCAACAAAACTCCTTATGATGGGAAGATGATGTGCACAAAGTATTAAGATCGTTGCCTTGACATCTTCTGGTTATACTGAGTGTTGGAATATGACTTTGATTTTCTACTCACTGTGGTTTTTCTCCTTCTGAATCTCTCTACATGATTAAGTGTTTGATCTTGAGATCAATACAGAGCCATGCTCTGATACCAATTGAAGGTGGAGAAAAACACAAGAAAGGGGGGGTTTGAATTGTGTTCTTTCATTCTTTTTCTTTTCCCCTTTTTAACGTTTTTTCTTTCTATTGTTATCTCATCTATTGGATACGATTTTAATGTTGCGGAAGCATTTTGAAAGTAGAACTACATATCCAATGAGATGTTCTTTTTTAACTTCTTTATATCGTTAGAACTTCTGACTTGTCTCAGTACAGTTTTGAAGATTTCTGCGTGAATGTTCTAAGTTAAAATGAAGAGTACAGAAAGTAAAAAGACACGTTCATTTTTATCCTGGTTCACCTTCTGAATAAGGCTACCTCCAGTCCACCTTCCTCAGGTGATTTGCCTCTCAACAGAGGTCTTAATACACTATAATCAAACTTGATTACATCTGCACGATCCTCCGTTGTGACTAAAAATCATGCACAACCAACTGCTGTGACTAACCCTACACAAGCTACACGCGAGTGAATAACCCCTAGATGAATGAACCGTTCAGTGATCCCATATGGATATAACGTTCATCAATCTAGTAACCTGCACAAGCCAACTGCTCGTGACTAACTGCAATGGACTTTTCAGTGATCTGATCCAGATATAACATCCATTAACTCCCGCACAGCCAACTTCTATGACTAACTCCTGCACACCATCCTGTTGTGACTAACCCCACACAAGCCGACTTCTCGTGACTAACTTCTGATGATGAACCGTTCAGTGATCTCAGCGAGATATAATGTTCTTCAATCTTCTGGAGATTACAGGTGTGTTTCTTGATTAAGCAGATGATCTCCTATTCTAAATACGTATGTTTAAGACACACTGACTAGAAGTCACTTCTGGTGCCTAAACAATCTATCAGAAGGTTCCTAAGAAATAACACACTTCGAGCAACAACTCTATATGTTTTACAATTTATTACAAGAATAATACTTAATCTTGTAGTCTTCTATTCTTGAACTTCTGGATAAGATCTTCTTCTTCTGAAAGCAGATAAAGAGCAACACCTCTTATGTTTGTTGCTTCTTGTCATGATCTCCATCTTCAAATCTTCTTAAGATGATTTAGAGCAACAGCTCTATTGTTGATTGCTTCTGATTTAATCTTCATATTCTTCAAGATAATTCAGAGCATCAACTCTTTTTTGAGTTTCTTCTTCAAATGATCTTCTGAAAGTAAATTTAGAGCAGTAGCTCTATTGAACTTCTTCTTCATATTGATCTTCAGCTTCTGCTTCTTCAATACTGATCTTAAAGCTGGTTACAACTGATGACACATTGATCAACATCAGTAAACATGAAACACTCTACGAGCAACAACTCAGTGTCTTCATTTTCCTTTGTCTTTCAATATGATCATTTAACCACATGATCAAGTATTATTGTATACCTTCTAATTCCATTGGAGGATACTTCTTAACAACGGGTTTTCTTCTTTT